>NW_007247775.1:301612-303268 GCF_000164805.1 Carlito syrichta | reverse complement strand
TTTCCAAGAGACGTCACTATACCTAGTAGAAGAAACATGTGTGCCACACCACCCCAAGAGCTGGTTGCTCCCCTGGAGCTGGCACCAGGCTGAGCGACCACGTCGTGTCTGGCCCCTGACCGCAACATTGTGTCCTGGTCTCTGACCACAGGTTTCATATTGGGTCTCTGACCCTGGCTGTCATGTCCTGGCCTCTGACAACAGGCATCATATCTAGACCTCTGACCATGGCTGTTGTATCTGGGCTTCTGCCCACGGGCATTGTGTCTGGGCCCCTGACCAAGGGTGTCATGTACAGGCCCCTGACCATGGCTTTCGTATCCTGGGCCCTGACCACGGTTGTCATATCTGGACCTCTGACCATGGCGGTTGTATCTGGGCCCCTGACCACAGGCATTGTATCCCGGGTCCTGATCCCGTGCGTCATTTCCCGGCCCCTGATCATGGGCGTCATGTCCCCTGACCACGGGCATCATGTCCCGGTCCCTGACCTTGGTTGTTACATCCTGGCCTCTGACCATGGGTGTCGTATCCCTGCCTCTGACCGCAGGCGTTGTAACTGGGCCTCTGACCACGGACACCGTATCCCGACCTCTAACCACAGGTGACATATCAGGGCCTGTGACCTGGGCATCGTATCGGGCCTCTGCCCGTGGGTGCGTCATGCCATCCTCAGGACGAGGCCCCGGAGGGAAGGAGACTAGCACATTCGTGGGAGGGCCCAGAACATGCCAAGGAGACGTGGGGACATCAAGGCTCTCTCTCAGAGCCCCCAGGGAGAGCGAGTTTGGGATCGGGCAGAGACGGACGAGGGCTTGGTGCCTCCTGCCCTGGAAAGGGAGGAGGGCACAGAGAACTGCCCGGGTGCAGTTTGGAAAGAAGAGGAGAAACAGACCAGGGTGGGAAGCTCCTGCCACACACAGAGGTGAGAGCACCTCCCCCTCACTGCATCCCTGGCATGGCCGTCGCCCAGGAAGGTAGGCTACGTGGAGCCCTTCCTGAGCAGGGAGCCCCTTGACCGTGTCCCGCAGGAGGGGTGGGGGCCCATTGGACATGCCACGGCTGGGTGAGGCTCGCAGGCTGCCCTGGCCCTGGTCTCAGTCCCGCTGCCATTCGCCCAGGGGAGGCTCTGAAGGCAGCTGCGACAGGTGTGGCAGGGACTGGACGAGAAGCGTCAGAGAACACCCACAGGGGAAGGGAGGCAGCCCAGTCGAGGCCGACTGGGCCCCACCGGCTGCTCCGTCCTCAGGGCCTGTGGCCACTGGGCGATGGGGGCTGTGTGGCTGTGGTGTCTGAGGCGTCCAGTTGAGTCGTGAGCCTCCAGTCTTCTGCCTGTTGGGCTGACTCCGGCCCCCTCACCGCCCCTTCAGCAGCAGCTCCAGTGGGAAGCAGCCTCGGCCTCCACCAGACCTCCCCACAGGCAGATGCACCTGCGGGGTCCCTGGGCCCCGTTCTGAAGGGTGGGCAGGGCCGGGCCTCCAGGTTACCAGGGCGAGGAGCGGGATGGCCGGCAGGGGGTGGGGCAGGCCGACGTGACCCGGTGTGTTCCGGCCCCAGTTCTGGTCCTGCTACTCGCCTGTGTTTGTTTCGCTTGACTCTGAGGCCTCTGTGGACCAGGCCCAGCCTCTCTCTGGAGACCCACTCCTCATCCAGGCT
>NW_007247775.1:300513-301251 GCF_000164805.1 Carlito syrichta | reverse complement strand
CCTGCCTCCTCCATCCTGGAAAGAGGCCTCCTCAAAGCTGCCACTCCCCTGGGTTCCCTGGAAGCCTGGCGGGGCCTCCACGCACCTGTGTATCCAGGTGTGTCCCTTGGAAGCTCCCGCTTGCAGGCATAGGTGCATCCAAGCGCACGCTGGGGACAGATGGTGCGACTCCTCCTCCTCCACCAGCCCCAGCCAAGGAGGGCAGGGACAGAGGGTCAGGATGTGGCTGTGGGCAGGGCTGGGCGGCCCAGAGTGTCAACCGCCAGGGGCTTTCCTCAGTCCCCTTTCCTCCTGCACTTCAAGGCCAGGAGGCCCCCCCCCTGCACCCCTGCCCGTAGATAGCAGGTGCGTTTCACGGCAGGTGCTCCCTGGTCCTCCACGCGGCCCAGGCTGGTCGGCTTGGCAGGCACGAGGGCACCTCCTCTCAGCCAGTCCTGCAGACCACTAGCCTTCTGGAAGATTCCAGAAGGTGCTGTGACTGCCTCGCGGAGGCCGCTTGAGAGAGGACTCCCTAAGCCAAACATGTGCACCCGCAGGCGATTTTCAGCAGGTTTTCTGAGCCACACCCAGAAGTAAAATCCCCGCGGCACCAGGAAGTGCGTCTTGGGTTTCAGGGAAATGCAGAAGTGGGCCCCGGCTATCCCGCTAGCGTCCCCAGGCCTGATCCCTGACCCGCAGGCTTCGTGCCAGCATCAGGTGGCGGCATGGCAGTCACCAGACAGCAGCCACCACCCTCCA
>NW_007247775.1:289088-300280 GCF_000164805.1 Carlito syrichta | reverse complement strand
CACCCCCTCCTGCCACCCGCCCCTCCTCCTGCTGCCCCCTTCCACCACCCCTGGGGCTGTGCCTGTCCCCACACACCCTGCGTGGCACACTGGGCATGTCATTTATCAGATATTCATCGAGCACCAGCAGTCTCTGTGCCAGGGGCTGGACAGCACACTTCCCGCAGCTGAGAAGATGAATTCTAGAACCTTCCATCAGCCAGGTGAGGAAGAAGGAAACCCCTGCCTTGCACGTCTGTCTGCACCGACCCATGCAGGGTCTCGGGACCTCACAGGGCCCAGACTCAGCTGGAGAAGCCCCAGGCCTGACGGAGGCCAAGGCGCCGTTGGCGCATGGGCAGGTGGGTCTGCGTTTGGTCTGGCTTCGTTTCTTGGAGGAGATGACACGAGGTCCAGTGCCCATTGGTGACACCCGCCGGACACCTTGACCCCCAAGGCATCACCAGGAGTCTGACTAGTGCCAACTTCAGCTAGGTCGAGACTCCTAGGTGGGCGTGGGCACAGGGCAGCTTTGCGTGGCAGCTGCCCAGCTCCAGAGAGGCACAGGCCCTCTCTTGAACGCACACCAGTGCAGCACAGACAGCGGAAACCACACACGCCCTCCTCACTGCTCCTCGAATGACCAAAATGGGGTCACTCGCGTGTCACCACCTCCCAGATAAAAAGGAGGACACATGGCCCTAACTAGTGTGCTCCCACGTGGGGTGGCTCCCAGGGATGTGGTAGGTCCTTTGTGGTCCGTTCCTTGGTGACACATTCTGCTTGGACAACGTGAGTCATGCGATCTCTGAAAATTTCCAAACAAGGCCACAGTCACAGGCCTGGCTAAGGATGCCAGCACATCCTCCCAGGGGCCTGGCTCGGGCTACTGCACATCTTGGTGGCTTTTCAGGACCGACTCCTGCCTCAGCGCAGCCTTGGCGGGCCATATTCACGCCTCATTCAGCCCCTCACATCCCCCAAGCCGACTTGCTCCTCAGCACGCTGGCTCCTTGGAATGTGCTGCCTGATTGCCCAGGCTGGGCTTTTGTGGCCTTCCTTCATTCCTCGGCTGCCAGAGATTCCCTTCTGGGTCCTGTCCCTGAGCCCGCCTTGCTGGGCATGTTCCCAGGCAGCTGGTTGTCTAGTCCAGTTCGTCCGTGTGTTGTTCAAATCTTTTTTAATTTTACATTTTTTTTGAGTCGGAGTCTCACTCTGTTGCCCAGGCTGGAGGGCAGTGGCATGCTCCCGGCCACCGCAGCCTCCACCTGCTGGGTTCAGGCGATCCTTCCTTCTCAGCCTTCCAAGTAACTGGAACCACAGGCGTGCACCATCATGCCCGGCTAACTTTTCTTGATTTATTGTAGAGACAAGGTCTCACCAAGTTGCCCAGGTTGACCTCAAACCTGTAGGCTCGGCAATCCTCTCACTACAGCCTCCCAAAGTGTTGGGATTATAGGTGTGAGCCACCGTACCCAGCCTCACCCTCATTTTACTGAGTCAAGGTCTCTCTCTGTTTTGGTTCTCCAGACTGTGCTAGAGGGCGTCTCTCCTCTCGACCTCTTGCGGTTAAACCATGTTTGCTGGGTCCCCTTCGCCCCCTGCCTGCTGGCCATGCATTCTGTTCTTGTGGTCGCAGCCCTGGTGTTCTTTGGCACAGATGCCCTTGGCTGTTTGAGTCTGCCGGGACTCGGCCTCCCATGCACCGCGATGTGGGAGACTCCATGCTTCCTCTTGCCTGGGCTGTGTGGCTGCAAATCTGAATTCTGTGCTGCTTGAGATCAGTGTGTTCAGATTCCACAGGGCACCGTTGTTGCCACGTGTCCAGCCAGGATCCACCTACACATGCCCTTCGGTGTGGGCGTGCTTGCCTGGGGGGGGGTCTCGATGCTGCCTTTGCTTTTAGTGACAGCGTTGGCTGGAGGAAGACCTGGCTGCCACGGCTCTCTGCACGCCAGGAGTGCCTCCTGCCCTGGCTGTGGCCTTCCTCTGACCGCTTCACACAGGCACGCCTGCACGGCCGGAAGCTGGACCTGCCCATCTGGGTGGGGTTTGCTTTTTAGGGCATGATCCTTTATTCCCCCAAAGCAGAGTGCATCTCATTCGGGCCTGCTTGTCCGAAAACGTCTCTCTGGACCCGTCAGCATCTCTATGTAGAAGGTCTTTGGGCACAGGCGCCCTTGGGAAAGGCCTGGCTGCTGCACTGGGACAGTGGTCCTGGCCTCGGTCAAGGGTTGGAGTCACGAGGTCTGTGTGATGTCAACGCTTCCGCAACCAAAACTCATTTGCAAACATAGTTTTAACCCATGGCCCTGAGAAAATAAAACCTAATGCCTTGCACAAAGCAGCAGTTCTCCAAGCAATCGGGGACTGTGACCACTAGCGGCCGTGACCGCTCTCCTGGGACGCATTCCAAATGCTGCAGGTTTGGATGAGGTGGTTAGACCAGGAGATGGATCTGTCCCCCCCACCCCACAAAACTGGAGAAGCCAGGGAAGGCCTGGGTTTTGGCTCAGCCTGCCAAGCTCAGAGGAGTTGGAACCTGGGGTCATGCGGCTGATTTGGAAGATGCCCGATGGCAGGGCCTGGCTCCACCAACGCATGTGATGCGCCCCTGAGACAGGGCCAAGGGCACATGGGGGCTGAGGCAGCCCTGGCCCCCAGCAGGGACATGCCCTGTGGCGCCGGGGCCTCCAGTCATCCTGCCATGTGGGCCCAGGGGGGTGGGTGACTGTGTGGTTTCGTTCATTCATCTGGGGGCCTCCTCTGGGCTTGTGCGGGCTTCTGGGGGCTGGTGTCATAGCCTGGGGCTGGTGTCATAGCCTGCAGGAGCTGGGATTCGAGGCCCGGGTGTGCCCAGGGTGCCTGCCTCCCTACCTCTGGGCTGGGGCCCCCAGCCACTCCTGCCCTGCTCACTGAGGGTGCCTCCTTGTGTGGCCCAGAACCTGCCCCCCGAGGGACTCTGGAAACCACTTCCCAGACCCCACAGAGTGACCTTGAGGATGGCCCGCCGGTCAACTTATCTGAACCGTGTGCAAAAATAGGACGGAAATCACTGCCGGGGGCGTCAGAGTGTGGCCTTGCTTGTCTCTGGCAGCGCGGCTGTTCAATGTGAATGATCACAAAGTGGTGTTGGCAGGACAGCGGGACATGTGCCAGGAGCGTGATGGACAGCAGGGGCTCAGCAGAGGCCAGGCGCCGCCACCCCCATGGCCCCAGAGGGTGTGTGCCTGCGTGTGTGTATTTGCATCCCTGTGTGTGCATGTTGTGTGCGTGTACGCTTATCGAGAGGTTCCTTACCAAACCAGCAATACACTTTAAACAATTTTGCTTTCACTTAGATCCATACCCCAGAAACTGCTCCACACCCTTGTACATGGGACGACCTAGTAAATCACAGGCCGCAACAGCTGAGAGGTCTTCACACCCCTTCCCCAGCCCTCCCTGCCCACTCCGCCCCAGCGTCCCCACTCACTTCCTAGGAATGCCCATTGACAGGCCAGTGATCAGCAGTACAGTCCGTCCTCACAGTGGAGTATCACTCAGCCATGAAAAGGAAGGAATCTTGACACACGCCAAACCTCGACTGGGCCTGGGGACACTCTGCCAAGTGGAATGAGCCAATCACAGAAGGATAGATGCTGCAGGACTCCACTCACAGGAAGTCCCCAGAGCCATCAGAGCCATTGAGACAGAAAGGTCTTGGTGGGTACCAGGGGCTGGGTGGGGCTGGGGCAGAATTTTCATCCGGGAAGATGGGAAGTCCTGGAGATGGAGGATGGTGATGGCTCCCCAGCAGGGTGGACATGCTTCACGCCCTTGAACCGTGCACTTAAAGATGTTCAAAATGGCAGAGGCTGAGGCTGGAAGATCTCCTGAGCCCAGGAGGTAGAGGCTGCAGTGAGCCGTGATAGTGCCCCACCCTCCAGCCTGGGAGACAGAGCAAGACCTTGTGTCCAAAATAAATAAAATGAAATAAGCCGGGCTTGGTGGCTCAGCCTGTAATCCCGCACCTTTGGGAGGCTGAGGTGAGTGGACTGCCTGAGCCCGCGGGTTCGAGACCCACCTGGGCAGCGAGACCTCATCTCTACAATAAATCAACAAATCAGCTGGGCGTGGTAGCGCATGCCTGTAATTCCGGCTACTCGGAAGGCTGAGGCGGAAGGATCACCGGAGCCCAGTGGGTTGAGACTGCGGTGGCCGGGAGCGGCCACTGCACTCCAGTCTGGGCAACAGAGTGAGACTCCAACTTAAAAAAAATAAAATAAACAAAAATAAATAAAATGAAATAATGCAAAGTTTTAAAATGGCAATTTTATAGTGTGTATTTGCTACAATTAAATAAAATAAAAGGCCATGCTCGGTGGCTCAGCCTGTCATCCCAGCACTTTGGGAGGCTGAGATGAGTGGATTGCCTGAGCCTGAGGGTTCAAGACCAGCCTGGGAAACTTGATAAGAACTTGTCTTTACAATAAATCAAAAATTAGCCAGCGTGGTGGCACATGCCTGATCATTTCAGCTGCTTGAAAGGCTGAGGTGGAAGGATTGCCTGAGCCCAACAGGTCGAGGCTACAGTGGCCATGAGCATGCCACTGCACTCTAGCCTGGGCAACAGTGAGACTATGACTCAAAATAATAAGAATAAAAATAAAGTGAAAATTTTAAAAGGGAAAACCAGAGTCAAAACGAGTAAACATTCCGCCAATTTTCCCAAGCTGGTATTGAGGAGCCGCAGGGTGGCAGGGACAGCGGCCAGAGAGCTGCGGGCGGTCCAGACATGTGGTGGGCTTGGGAGCCGCCGTGCGACCTCTCGCCATCCTCAGCTATCCAAGAGGGCCTGCTTCTTGGGAGTTGGGCAGTGTGATCCTAGGAAGCCGAGTGGGAAGATGGCAGGAAGGGAGGTGGGGAGGACCGTGAGGATGGCGGCACCCTCGTGCCACCCGACCTCTCCTACCATCCCCTCCAGGGCTCGAGAGCCATGCTTGCCGGGGTGGGGGCTGTGTCTCTGCCGGCCTGGAGACTAGGTGGAGGGCTCAGGAGGCCGCAGCCTCCACCACTGGTCCTGGGAGTCCGGATGGACCCTTGGCTCCTTGCTTTGTGTGTGCAGTGACCCTTGCTTTGTGTGTCCAGTGCATCTGTGTGCCCTGCATGGAGCTGTGGCTGCAACGAGCCATGATGGCTCCACTGCGCTCCTGCCTGGGCAACAGAGCGAGACCCTGTCCCTAAAAATAAACACAAAAGCGCTGGGAAGGCTGTGGTGGAGTTTCCCTCTTTACCGCCCCCCCCCCCCCCGCCCCAGGTAGTTTTAGAATATGGTGCTGGCTGGGCATGGTAGTGCAAGCCTATAATCCTAGCACTTTGGGAGGCCGAGGAGAGAGAATTGCCTGAACCCGCAGGTTTGAGACTAGCCCGGGCAACATGGGGAGACCTCTCTACAATAAATTAAAAAATTAGCCTCCAACCCTTCCAGCTGCTCCCTTGAGGCCTGGCGGGAACCCCTTCCCTGCCTCCCCCCAGCCCCTGAGAACACAGTGGGACACCCACCGTCGCCAGGCTGAGCTCCCCTCAGTGCTGCCGTGAGCCCCGGGCCCTTCCTGCCGAGGCCCTGGTAGACTCAGTCAGCGGATCTCCTTAATCCGGATGTGGCCAGGTTCATGGTGGCACCCACACACCCCACACCCAGCTCGACCTGCTGTGCTCAGGTGAATCTTCCGCTTCAGTTGGAACGATAGGCATGTGCCACCATGCCCAGCTACTTTTTTGACTTATGTGGAGATGAGGTCTCGCCTGGGGTCAGGCAGTCCTCTCGCCTCTGCTTCCCAAAGTGCTGGGATTACAGGCGTGAGCCACCATGCCCGGCCCCTCATGCTTACTGTAGAGACAGAATCTCCTCTGTTGCACGGGCTGGGATGCAGTGGTGGGCTCGTGATCTGGGCTCAAGTGAGCCTTCCTCCTCAGCCTCCTGAGTAGCTGGGACTACAGGCATGCACCACCACACCCAGCTACTTTTATTTTAATTTGTGGAGATGGAGTCTTGCTGTGTTGCCTGGGCTGGTCTGAAACTCCTGAGCTCAAGCGATCCTCCCTCCTCAGCCTCCTAAAGTGCTGGGATTATAGACGAGAGCCTCTGCGCCTGCCTGGCTTCTACAAGTACTTCTAGAAAGCTCTTCCTGCTAAGGGGCACAGGACCCAGGAAGTCCAGAACATGGGGCTGGCCCTGGTGTAGGGGGTGAGCCAGACCACCACCCACCCAGCTCGGGGACATGCCGAGTGAGCTGCACTTGCTGTGTCTGCTTGTCTTCTGGTGACAGCAACGTCTGAGGTACCCAGACATTGTTTAGCAGAACACTCAGGACAGGTCTGCCCTTCCGGGGTGTGGGGAGGGAGCCCCATGTGGCCAGGGCTTCCTGCGTCCCTGTGGCCACAGACTCTGGGGCCACCAAGGGTGATGGCAGACAGGGGCCTGGGGACCACTCCACCATGGGCAAAGTTCTCCGGGCTCTGGCAGGACTCTTGGCAGAGAAGAGCCCAGGCCACTTGCCACCTTGGGGCTCTGCCCCCTGCAGTTGGCACAGCAGGGGCTCCCTACATTGTTTTGTTTTTAAAAACAAATTAGCCGGACTTGGTGGCTCAGCCTGTAATCCTGCACTTTGGGAGGCTGAGGTGAGTGGATTGCCTGAGCCCGCGGGTTCGAGATCCGCCTGGGCAACTTGGCGAGACCTAACTTCTACAATAAATAAAAAAATCAGCCGGGCGTGGTAGCGCATGCCTGTAATTCTGGCTACTCAGAAGGCTGAGGCGGAAGGATCTCGGGAGCCCAGCAGGTCGAGGCTGCAGTGGCTGGGAGTGGCCACTGCACTCCAATCTGGGCGACAGAGTGAGACTCCAACTCAAAACAGAAACAAATGACACATGCCTGTGATTCCAACCACTTGGAAGGCTGAGGCAGAAGGGTCGCCTGAGCCCAGCAGGTCGAGGCTGTGGCCATGAGCATGCCACTGCGCTCTAACCTGGGCGACAGAGTGAGACTCCCACTCAGAAAAAAACAAAACAAACAAAACTTTAGCCTTGTGTGGCTGGGGCCTCCCTTGCCTCTACTTCCCACCCCTCCCTCTTCTCCAGCCCTTCCCCCAGTTTACCCCGCCTTTCTCCACCCTTCTCTTGCTTCCTCCCCCCACGGGCTTTCCCAGCAGGGCTTTGGCCTTCAGGTCTGAGAAGCAGTGTCCTGGGAGCTGGTGGGGCCTAATGGCTGGTGAGCTGGCCTCCCCAGCAGGGCACCAGGTTCACAGGAGAGTGCCCAGGGGGTGTCGGGCCCAGTGGGGCTGAAGGTGGGCGGCTTTCCAGGGAGACGTGGTCTTGGCCTTTCCAGACTGGACTCCTCTGAGTGTTCCCTTCCTGAACCTGGGCTCCCAACAGATGTGCCTGCCACCCCCCACATCCAGATGGCAGTTTCCTGACCCAGGAGATGCAGGCAGGCGCCTTTGGGTGTGATCCAGCCCCAGCCTCAGCCCCACCAGGAAAGATGTGCCCCCACCTCCAGACTCCGGGGAAGAGAAAGTTTCCTGGCCCCTTTAGTGGACCAGAAGATGCCTGTGCTGACAGACGCCCGAGGGCTCGTGTTGCCTGGGGGTGAGGGCCCTCTGGCCATCCAGCAGCAGGGACATTGCAGCCTCATCCCAGTGCTCTAGCTGGCGGTGACCTCCGACCCCACCCACCACCGTCCATCCTGGGGCGGTAGCATCGGGGCTGTGTGGGAAGCGACCCAGCACCCAGCCATCACATTCCCCCCGATCCCAGTTTCCCCCGCTTGTGCCCCACACGTACCAAGAGGCCCCTGCATCGCCCACGCTCACACCAGAAGGACCCAGGACTCAATGTGAAGAGGCTCCCAGCTGTGCTCACAAGGGTGGTCATGGTGACGGACTGAACCCACTGACAGGTCTCCACTTGCAGAGTGTGTGGGAGTGCTTAGAGGGCGATGGAGACCACTCCCAGCCATGAACACTGGTAGCTGCGGAGGGCCGGCGCTCACCCGCTGTCCTGCAGGGTTGGTCCTGGCGGGTGGACGTGGCCAGGCCTCTCCCGGAAAATCACTGCCACAATCCATGGCAGACAACCACGTGTCAGAAGGACCAGCTGCAAGAATCAGCTGGTCTAGACATGGAGTGCCGATGACTGTTGGCAGAGAAGGTCCTGCCAGACAGCACTGACTATGAGAGCCCCTGTGAGGCCCACCCTGAGCAGTGCCGGTGTGCAGGATTACAGAGGCAAACACGCTCAAGGAGAGCGCGGTCATGCCTGGGCCTCAGGCTCTGCGGGCCCAAAACTGCCCTAGAGCCGGTGCCGTGTACACAGGGACAGGGAGGGGCTGTGGGCAAGAGAACTGACTGGCGGACGGTGTGTCCAGGAAAGTCACCCGAGTGTGAGGATGGGCGCTCGGGCAGCCCTGGGGAGGAGGGGCGTGTGCATGTCAGGGCGGCTGCAGGGGTGGAGGGGCTGAGTCTGGGGTGGCCCCTGAAGCTTCCTTCTTGGTGGGAGGGCTCTACAGGGTGTTGCCCCCATGTGACTCCCCCAGGCCTCAGGTAGTAAGACAGTTCAGCGGGAGAGAGTGTGGGTCAGTCACAACTCTCAATCCCCCCTACCACTCAGCCACCACTGAGAAGGGAGTCTGCCTCCACATCCGCCAACAACCCTTCACCCCTGGGCCTCAGTTTCCCCCTCTAAAAAGGGAAGGGGCGGGACCGGCTGATGAGCCCCCGAACCCAGGACCGGCCCCTCTGAAGACCCACAGGCTGTAGGCGGCCTTTTCCCCTTGGGCAACTTGGGATGCAGAGTGAGCTCCGAAAATACAGGGGAAACCTACACCCACCCACAGTTCTGAGCCTGTCACCAACAGGGCCTCAGTCCAGGCCTGGGAGGCCACAGCCACTCTCCGAGGTGGGGCAATTGGTGCCCAGAAGCCCCTGCCAGGTGACCCACAAGGGTTTGCCCCTTCCCCACTGGAGACCCAGTGATAGGCCCCAGTGGCACTGTGCCCACCCCCAGTGGTTGCGATGCCGTGTGTGGTGCGGTGCAAAACCCATGGATTCTTTGGCTCATTTCTAAAATAAATTTTATAGCAGCTAGTAAAGTTTTCAAGTAAAGTTTATTTAGGACGTAAGTTAGAGGGAGAGAGGGAGGAGAAAAAGAGGAGAGCGAGAGAGAGGAAAGATTCACCGCTTCAAGGTAGGGGAGGGGGCCAAAGCCAAGAAAACATGGTGGCCATAGCTCACAAAGCCACATGTACACACCAGAGCTTAACAAAGCAGTGGCACCTGCTATGTGAAGTCGAATACCCTTTTTATTTGTTTATATACTTTCTGTGTCGGAGTCTCACTCTGTCGCCCAGGTTGGAGTGCAGGGGCATGCTCACAGCCACAGCAGCCTCAAACTGCTGGGCTCAGGCAATCCTTCTGCCTCAGCTGTCCAAGTAGCTAGAACCACAGGTGTGTGCCACCACACCCAGCTAGTTGTTTTTTTGATTTATTGTAGAGACGAGGTTTCATCAAGTTGCCCAGGCTGGTCTCAATCCCCTGGACTCAGGCAATTCTCTCGCCTCCGCCTCCCACAAATGTCTTTTAAATCTTCCCTTTGATAGGGGCAGGCCACTAAGGTGATTGAGTGGTGGTCTTTTCTGTGCCATCTTGAAGGGGCAGGCAAGCGCAGATACTGACATCAGGTGATAGATGGCAGGTGGATGGGTGGGTTAGTTACATGACTGCTGCCCTGGTGATGGGGTCTGTGTCCTGAAGGTCACCAAGGGCCGGATTAATTTGCTTACAAAACAGGCTGGGGAGAGGGTGGGGTTGAGCCTCTGCCTTCAACAGGGAACTTGAGGGGTTTTTAGTGCTGAAGAGCTGAAAGGTTGGGCTATCTTGTTGCTGCATCTGCTGGGGTTTTCTTTTGACTAGCCCAAGGCATGGGATAGGCTGCCGGCTTGGCCTGCAATACGATGCATTTTTAAAAAATGTCTGAAGGCTTCCTAAAACCTGCCTGCGGGAAGTTTATCTGTCTATGTCTAACCTGTGCTAGCTACCCTGCCTCAACCGGGCCCTGGGAAGGATGCCAGAGAACCTTTTCTCTGGGGAGGTGGTGGCTTCTCACCCTGACCCCTGCTGACCCAGAAGCCGCTGACTGGGGGTGTCTGCAGCCCTGACTGTACTGCAGGGTGGGTGGGAGTGGGGCCCAGGCGTAACCCAGGCTCCCCAGTGGCTTGGGCCAGCTGCACCCCACCTCTGCAGAGGCTGGTGCTAGATGGGGGACATTCGTGGTGGCCAGGTCTCCTGCCCCTAAGCAGACAAGCCCACGGGCTGAAGCTAGGCACCCTAGGATGCTATCGGCCTTGGCTGGAAATAGCTCTGGAGCTGGGTTTCGCATTCCAGCCTGTCAACAGGAGATCCATACAGAGCTGTGCTCCCACAGCCAGGAGGCCAGCCTGGCCGCAGCTGCCCTGGGGGTCCGGAGGACTGCGTATCTTAATTCTTCTTTTCTCTTTTTTTAAGCCGGAGTCTCATTCTGTTGCCCAGACTGAAATGCAGTGGCAAGCTCACAGCCTCGACATGCTGGGCTCAGGCCATCCTTCCGCCTCAACCTTCCAAGTAGCTAGAACTACAGGCTTGCACCACTATGCCCAGCTAACTTTTTGATTTATTGTAGAGAGGTCTCACCAAGTTGCCCAGGCTGGTCTCAAACCCATGAGCTCAGGCAATCCTCTCACCTCGGCCTCCCAAAGTGCTGAGAGCCACCACGCACGGCAAGACTGTGTTTAAGCAGGGTTGGACCGGTCTCACTCTGCGGGACCACAGACTGCAACGCCCTAGCCCACGCCACCTGCATTTTAGCTTTAGTGCTGGAAAGCAGCTGGGGCGATTCGCTGGGCCTGAGGGCTCTGACCTTCCAGCCCAGTTCCCTGTTGAGGGTCATTGTTGAGAAATCTGTCAGGTGCTGGCAGCAGCTGGCTGAGGAGAGGGCGTCCGGAGGCCCCGCCCTATGAGCTTCCTGGACATTCCCCAAGGAGGGAGCGCGGGTCCCCCATAGGCAGAGGCGGGGGGGCGGGGATGGAACCTGTCCCTATGCCCTGATGACTCCTCCCTGCGGGGTTAGGTCTCTAGCTCTGAGGTGGGCCAAGCCCCAGAGACACTCTCCCACCCGCCAACGCCCCCCACCACCCGCCG
>NW_007247775.1:287822-288179 GCF_000164805.1 Carlito syrichta | reverse complement strand
CAGTGTGGGTGGCGGGGGCAGTGTGGGTGGCGGGGGCAGTGTGGACGCCCCTTGGTAGCTGTGGCAACGAGGGGGAGTCCAGCCCTCCAGGAACCCCAGGTTCGGGGTGGCCCAGGGTGAGCAGGACTGTCGGGGAGCCCCCTGTGCCGTCCCACCGGCTTCCTGCTTCCTGCGAGTACGCCCCTGCCTGCTCCTGGGCCCAAGAGTGCCGGCCAGATAAGCCTGGGCTCAGGGCCCAGCCCTCCCTTGCCTGACCTTGGACAGCCCGACCTCCCCTGGGGTCATCAGCGGGAAGGACAGCAGTCCTGTGGCTTTGGGGAGGGGGCTGGTTGCCCCCCCCCCCCCCCCCCCCCCGGA
>NW_007247775.1:284186-287802 GCF_000164805.1 Carlito syrichta | reverse complement strand
GGGGGGGGGTTTCCCCCCCCCCCCCCCCGGTTCCTGGAATCTGGAGACTTCCAGCACTTTCACTTTCCCTGGGTTGGGGCAGGACCAGTGTCCTGCCCCTCCATCTTGGCCCACATCCTGGGCAGTCTCTGGTCTCAGCCCCTTCTATGGATGGGGGTTAGTAGGCCCTTGGGGTTTCTCAGCCTCTCCACACTGCTCTGGCTGAGCCCTAGAGTGCCTGGCTCCCAAGGTGGGCTGTGGGCTCCCTGCTCCAGGGCCAGAAGGACAGAGGCGAGACCAGTCCGGGGACAGGTCCTGAGGCCCGGGTCCTTCGTAGCTCACTGCCTGACTGGAGAGACTGTCCCCTTGGGCATTCTTGGGAGTCCAGGATACGGGAACCCCTGTAAAGGTGCTAGGCTGGTAGCCTGTGGCCTGGAGTGTGTGGAAAGGGTACCCGTGGGGCGAGGGGCTGTCTCAGCACAGAGGGGACACTTGGGTGTGTTTCTCCTCGCATGATCAGGCCTGGCCCGAGGCTTGAGATAGGTGAAGCATGGTGCTCTGGGCACCCGGGAGGGCGCTCTGTCCTGGTCTTTCCAGGGAGCTGCAGCCTAACGGCCCCCAGAACACATGCTGGTTCCCCGAGGAGCCCCAGCGCCTTCCCAGGTGGGTGTTGCCCAGCCCCTTTCTGAGGCAGAAGGCAGTCACTTTCTCTGATCAGCATGGTGTGTGATTAAGCTGGAGCTAACTGTGCATTTTCCCGTCCCTTCTGCTCCTGGGAATCCTAGTGGTGGCCCAGCGCCTCACGTGGAGTCGGGCACCGTGGCCTGTGTCTCGCCCACAGGTATGGACCGGAATGTGTTGGCCCCAGCCCAGGTTCCAAGTGCCGTGTCTTCCTTGCACCTGATTTCTCAGGTTTCCAGGGTCTGACCTCAGGAATGAGGCATGCAAGCCATGGTGGGCATCCTGCACACTCCCTAAGCACCCCCCCATGTGTGGTTTGAATGGAACCCCTGTGGTCCAGTGGGCCGGCATAGAGTGGCCCAGGGCTCCTGTGCACCTCTCCTTCCTGTCTCCTGCCCGGCCCCTGGGGTCACAGGTGGGGTGATCTGCCTTTTGAGTCTGCCTGACTGTGTCCGGATTCTCAACAGGAGTTGCCAGCCCCATCAGGACTCGGAGGTGCCAGAGCTGTGGCTCCAGCGGCCCAGGCCTGGGCACTTTGGTTTTGGAGGGAAAGTCCTGCAGGAATCGGAGCCCCGAAGCCTGCAGGGCGGGATCCATGCCACGTGGCCAGGCGCCAGGGACCCACCTGGGTGATCACGGGACTCACAGCTACAACTGCCCTTTCCTGCTTCCACTGCCAGTCCCCTGAATGGTCTGTGGGGGCAGTGGGGTTTGTGGCAGGCCCCGGTGACGATGAGGTATCCACATGCAGTAACTGACTGTCATGGAAAGAGGGCTTCCTGGGCTGCCCCGACCTGTGGAGCAGGGAGCCTTGGCGTCTGGAGCGTGTGGGGGATGGTGTGAGGTGCGGAGGGTGGGATACCCTGCCAACCCCCAATCTGACCCAGAGCCCAGTAAGGCCAGGACTCCCGGCCTGGCACGAGGGTCCCTGGCCCATGGCCCTTAGAGCTGGGAGATGCTGGCATGTTCACGCCTGGGCCCTGCGGCATCCCTGCTGTCTCTGGGTCCACCATGGGAAGCAAGCTGTCCTCAGGATGGGCACCGCACCCCTCAGCACTCTAGGCGGGCAGAGCGTTTGTTCCTTGTGTTTTGGTGTGGAATGCCTCATCTTGACGTGAACAGGACATGCCGTTCTGTTTCTGGTGGCAGGGGGGATGTTTTCAGAGCAGGAGAGGGCACAGTGCTGGGTGCAGTAATTTTGTCTGACGTCAGTTGGGTGGGTTTTGTAACTGACTGCATGAGGGTAAACTCACCATTTCCCAGGCCACGCGCTGTGTCTGGAGGCCTCGGGCCCCTGGGAGACCTTGGGGTGTGGGGGTGGAGGGCCGGTTGGTGTCCTCAGCCTGTCTGGAAAGATGCTGGGGCGGTGTCCCCAGTGAGGAACCCTGACCCCAGCTGCCCACTCTGCAGAACAGAGGGGACAGCTCACTTTCTGCTGGGTCCCCACGGCCTTGTCCTGGCTCCAGGGGTTGGCCCTCGGGGGACTTTCTGCTGCAAGTCGGCTTCCCTCAGGTCTGTCAGGAGTCCCGGGGCAGCCTCCCCCTGGCCTGGTGGCCATCCCTCCTCTTGGATTCCTTTCTGCGACTTCATGCTCTGGAGCTGAGCTCGGGTGGTCCCCGGGGCTTTCCGCCTCCCTCTGTCTGCGCCAGGCTACCTGGGGCAGTCCTGGTGCCTCCACCTGTGGGGTGTGGGCACAAAGCTGCTGGGGGCCGCTGGGCTGATCTCGGGTCCCCTTGGGACAAGGGGCCTCAGGGAGAGACCCTCGGCCAGGGCTCCACACTGCAGCTCCAAGCTTTGTCCTGAGTGGGGGTGGGAAACGGCTGCTCCTCCAGGTCTCCCGAGGTGCATGGATGGTGTGCTACACGGGAGGCTGTTAGCGCAGGAGGACCACGGGGTGCCCACCTGGCAGCCTCCACAGCCCTGGAATCCTGCAGTCAGGGTCGAGGGTCACAGGCATCATTCCTGGAGACTGTTGGAGTGCAGCTCGGGACCAGCAGAGGTCATGAGTTTTGTGTGGCAAATTCCCTTTTAAAAGGAAACGGAACACACAAGACGGTGTAGCCATCGGAAGGCCAGGCACGTCTCTGTGACCTTGTCCTCGTCCTCGTGCACTTGAAGGGCTCCCAGGCTGTCTTCAGGCAGCCCATCCTTGAAGTTGTGGGGGAAGTGGGTCAGGCTCTCTTACCTGAGCCCGTGTGTGTGTGCATGTGCGTGCCATGTGAGCATGCATGTGTGTGCACGCTGTGGGGGGTGGGGTTCCTCCCAGCGGAGGGCCATGTGGTGTTGGGCGTGGGAGCCGTTCTTGCCCTCCAGGCCCAGGCATAGGGAGTGGTGGGGCCCGGTGAGGCCTTGTGTCCGGCTGAGCTGTCCTGGCTCCTGGCCTTTGACAAGGGTGAGCAGCCCATTGTTTCCAGGACCTGGATCACAGTTCCCTCTTCTGGAAAGTTCCCCAGGCCACCTGCTCAATACCGTGCAGGGTGGGCATCTGAGCTGTGCGCGTGTTGGGGAGCTGCTACTCCAAGGGGCCCTGGGGCTGGCTGCTGTGGGAGCGCGTGAGGGACTGCAGGCTCAGGGCAGTTGGGCGCTGGTGACTTCAGCTCGCGTTCCTCTGTGGGGGCCATGTGTGTCACTGGCCGGAGGGCACGTCCCGGAGAACTCAACCTGGCCTGTGGCACAGTGAGAGTGTGTCCTGGGCACAAGGGGCAGAGATGACACTGAGAAGGGGAAGCTCAGCAGAATGCAGAGGCCAGGGCTGGGGCCTGCCTGGAGAGAGGGGAGGTGGCTGGAGGGGTCAGGACATTTGGGGGCTTTGAAGCTGGGAGCAGGCGGGGCATGGACTGGGCAGAGATGGGAGTGAGCCACCCTTGCTGACAGGCACCAAGCTGTGCTCTTGCAGCCCCAAGGCCCAGACTGAGTGTGAGGTGTTGCTTGGCGAGCCTGGCCGGGGGGCGGCTGA
>NW_007247775.1:283667-284166 GCF_000164805.1 Carlito syrichta | reverse complement strand
CCTGGAGGGAGCGTGAGCTTCCGTGAGGGGCATGAGCGGGTCTAGGGGGTGAGCCTGGCGGGGGTGGGGTGACCTCAGCTGCCCTGGAGCTGCCTGAGGGAGATGAGTCGGCTGTGGCCACGGGGTACTGAGGTGGCTGAGGGGGATTCCATGAACAAACTGTGCCTGTGGTGGATGCTGACGGGCAGGGGCTCCAGAGCAGCCCTTCCT
Source organism: Carlito syrichta (assembly GCF_000164805.1). Lineage (NCBI taxonomy): Eukaryota > Metazoa > Chordata > Mammalia > Primates > Tarsiidae > Carlito > Carlito syrichta. The sequence goes on along the minus strand of NW_007247775.1, from coordinate 283,956 downwards.
GGAGCCCCACCCCCCACCCCCCCTGCACACTCTGGGCTCTCGGCGGCGGGAAGCAGAGTGGCCGGTGCACAGCATGTCTCTTGCCCAGCGGTGCACCTCTCTGTGCCAGATGGCTTCTAGTGGACTGTGGAATGGCCTGTGGGCTGGGGTATCATCGGGCTTCCGTATGACATCAGACCTGGACTGGTAAGCACCAGGCATGGTGGCTGGCATGTGGACACGGGCATCTGTGTACAGATACATGCACACGCACACACACTTTTTTTTTTTTTTTAAGTTGGAATCTCAC
>NW_007247775.1:253114-283647 GCF_000164805.1 Carlito syrichta | reverse complement strand
CTCACCTCAGCCTCCCAAAGGCGCGGGATTACAGGCTGAGCCACCGAGCCCAGCTGCACACACACTTTTATGTGGGTGCCTTCCTGCCCCTCGTGGGAGCCCCCTTCCCACCACTGCCCTGGGTGTCAGGTGGACTGACCCGTGCGTCCCCAGCGTCAAGCTGTGTGGCTTGCTTGGTCCCCTCCTGGGATCTGCAAGGGCACTGGGCAGGGGTGCCTGGGTTGGGCTGGGCGCTTTGCCCAGGGTCTTCATTTACTCGGACTCAGGGAGGTCACAGGCTTTGCTGGGTGGAGGCCCGAGGGGCCAGCGGTGTCTGCCCAATGGACATGGGGTTTTCAGGGGCTGATCCTCCCTTCTCGCCTGGCAGTGGGGTGGGCATTGGCGGGGCCGCCTCTGTCAGGGCTGCTGGATGTAGGGTCCTGGCCCTGAGCGGCATCCGGGAGGCCTAGCCTCCTGCTCGGGATAGGTGACCTTGGGCCAGGACGCCTGAGCAGGGCGTGTGTCCTCAGGTGCTGGCTCCTGACCGCACACAGCATTCGGATGGAGGTTGGCTGGGCTGCTGCCGACACGAGGGCGAGCCTGGCTGGTGCGGAGGGCTGGCCCACGGCAGCTGTCCAGCGGGTCTCCTAGGTCACTGCGTGGAATATGAAGTTTACAAGCAGGACCTGTTGTGGACTCACGCCTCGAGGGCAGAGTTCAGTGTTGGGTGTTGACAGCCACGCTGGAGATGGGAGTCTGCTGGGGGCACAGGGAGCCCAGCGGGACTGAGGCCGGGTGACTCACTTGGGAAGGGACGAGCGGGTCTCCAGGGCAGCAGGCCAGGCCGGGGTGGGCGACCCGTAGGAACTGGATTGGGGCCTGGTCTGCCTAGGGCAGAGCTTGAGGCGGAACTCCCTTCAGAGAAGACTGTGCAGGACGGCTGCTCAGGGTGGTGAGGCCGCCTGGATGGCCCGTCCAGACCCAGGCTGCCCCATCCATGGCGGCTGGCTTCCGGTGGGCTGGGGTTCCTGGGAGCTGGGCTCCTGCGGGGCTGGGTGAGCAGGCCCCTCAGGTCCCTCTGGGTGGAGGGCGATGGCAAGACCACATTCCCGTGGGAAGGGCGTACGCTGCCTGTGACTTCCTTGTGGCACTTGCCGCCTGCTGGCCCTGGGGGTGTGTAGGAGTGGGCCCTGGCACCCGGTGGCTCAAGCCTGGCACACGGCCATCTGCTTCCTTGTTCTCTCCTTGGCGGTTTCTTTGGAGTAACAGTGGTGGAAGGGGTGTGGCTTCTGATGACCTGTGTGGGCTGGGGTGTTTGCTAAGGCCTGGGGCAGGGACTTGGCTTCCTGTGTTCTGGGGTGTTCTCGGGCAGAACCCCTCAGGCAGGCTTGGGCATGACTCAGGCGCTGGAGGCGGGTCATCAGCGGCTGAGGGACAGTGGCCGCCCAGGCCTGCATTTTCACGGCTCAGAGCTGCATCCTGAGCTGGTGACCACCGTGCCGTGGGTGGGGCCAGGCCCCCGGGCTGGAGCTTGTCCATGGGATGCATGCGTGTGTGTGTGTGTGTGTGTGTGTGTGTGTGTGTGTGTGTGGTCACTGTGCCGGCTGAGGCCTAGAGCTGTCCTTGCATTCCTGTAGGGTGTTGGTGCCGCCCAGGGTACATGCCCACCCTAGTCTCCACTCAGAAGGGCATCTTCAGGGTGCCATGGGCCTGAGAGGGAGGGTATCTGCGAACCTCGAGTGTTCTCTCTGTGCCTCACCAGGAGCTGGCCTGTGACAAGGGTAGCCGTGACCTCTCTTCTCTCTGGCTCTATCTGCAGGTCTCTGGCGCCGGCGGGCCGGGCCGGGCTCTCAGGGAGGCTCAGAGAAACTCCAGCGGCCGCCGGGGAGGGATTGGGTGGCATGGAGTCAGGGGAACTGGCGCCAGCTGCTCTGGGTTCCTGCATTCCGCCGGGCCTGACCATAGCCCAGACGTGGTAACTGAGCCGCCCCCAGGGCCTGGCATGCCCTGCCCTCCACCTGCCGCCTCCCTCCTGCCTTTGCCCCGAGCTGGGCACTGGGGGACCAGACCCCTCCTTTTCCCTCCAGGACTCGGATCCTGGGAGGAGAAGCTGGGCTAGGACCAGCAAACAGCCACGTGACGGGGAGGAGGAGGATGGGGAGGAGGGGTTGTGGGGAGGGCGGGGGTGCGGCGAGGAGGGACTCTCAGGAAAGAAGGGATATGGGGGTGCAGGGAGGAGCATCCAGAGGAGGGGATGTCAGGAAGGGGTTGTTGCAAGGAAGAGGGGCTTGGGAGGGAAAGAAGGGTGGGGAGAGAAGGCGTGTAGGAGGGAAGGGGAGGAATGCAGTAGAGGGGTGCGGGGAGGGGGACTGTCAGGAAGGAGGGGTGTGGAATCGAGATCCCCAGAGGCTCTGTCCCACAAGGGGCATGGCCTTCAGACAGAAAGTTCTGGAACCAAGCGCTCGAGCTGCGTTCCTGTGTCTGCCTGTGTGCTGGGCTCCCTGCCTTGTGGGTCATGCCGTCTGGTGGTTGTAACCCTTGGACCTTTCTACAGGTGTGTGTGTATTGCCACGAGTGTGTGTGAGCATGTGTGCACACATATGCACGAGTGCCTGTGTGTGTCCATGTGAGCATGTATCTGGACACATGCGGGAGTGTACATGTGCACGTGTGCTTACGTGTGTGCATATGATGCATGGTGTGCTTGTGAAGTGAGCATACATATGAATTGGTAGCTGTGTGTGTGCATGTGCATGTGTGTAAGCTGAGCGTATGTCTTGTGTGAATGAGTGGGAAACTGAGCCTGTGTGTGTGTGTGTGCGCGCGCATGCGTGTCAGCGTGCTGTGTATGTAAGAGCATGTCTGTGTGGGTATGTGTGTGACTTGTGAGTGGTGTGTGCATGAGGTGAGTTTTATGTGTGAACGAGTGGGTAACTGAGCAACTGTGTGTGCATATATATGTGTGTGAGTGTGTGTGTGGTGTATGTATGAACGTGGATATGTGTTATACACACATGCATGAGTGTGACTGTTCTGTGTCACGTGTGCATGTGGTGAGCGTATGTTGGCGTGGCTTGTATGTGTGCATGAGTCTGGCCACAGCCTGTGGGACTCCACCCGTGGGTGGCCTCGGTGTCTTGCAGGGCCCTGGATGGTAGGCATGTGTCTTCGATGCCTGCCTGGCTCTGGGCTGGCATGGGTGTTGGGTCTGAGACGGCGCCAGGTGCTGTCTGCACCGACTGTTGGCCCCAGGGCCTTTGAGCTGTGAGGAGTGGGCTTGGTGGCCTGGGTGGCCTGGGCCATCTGCCCACAGGCAAAGCATGTGGGTCCTGTCAGTGACTGGAAGCTTCTCCCAACTCCCCCCAGATTCTCCACATCTTTCCTGTGTTTCCCAAGAGCCTTTGCTCCTCGGATGTGGGCTGGGTGGGCAGGAGTGGGAGGGTGCCTCGGTGCCTCAGGGGCCTCAGCAGCTGGTTCTCCCCACCCCTGGCTTGTCCCTATAGGAGCCTCCTGGGGGGCACGGGCCCCAGGCCCAACTCATGTGTCACACAGTGTGTGCAGGGACCCCAGGGCATGTGGAGGACCAGGGTGTGTGTGGGAACCTTGGGGTGTGCTTGGGGACAGGTGTGCACGGGCACCCTGGAGTGTGTGTGGGAAGCCCAGCATCAGGGCGACTGTGCCCCATCTCTGCATGGAAGTCCCCTCCTCGGGTGCCTGTGCCCGTGCCACGTGAGTCTGAAGGGTCACGCTTTTGCTGGAGGAAGGCCGGCCGGCCAGGGCGCATGGGCCAGAGGGAGTGGGATTCCTGTCCTACCTGGGCGCCTCTGCAGTGACCGGCCGGGTGGGGAGGGTGAGACCGCTCCCAGCTGCTTACCCCTCAGTCTCCTGGTAGCCCACCGGAGGTTCGGTGGGTCCTCCCCTCACTGACTCCAGAAGAGAATGTGGAGTGGGGGGGAGGTGCCGTGTCCCAGTGGGTGGGCTGTGGGCCATTCTCCACATCCCTGCCTCCACCAGTTCGTTCCTGCCCCAGCGGATGCTTGCTGAGTGCGTGAGTGCTTGGCGCTGCCTGGGCCCTCCTGCCTGGATGCAGGACTCCTCTTCAGGCTGTCCTCCAGGGCTCACGGCCCTGATGGCCTTTGGAATGCAGCTGCCGGGTGTGAAGGGCAGAGACCAGGAGCCGGGCAGAGGCGGGGAGAGAGATGAGGGGCCGGGAGGGGGAGATGGGGAAGAAGAGGAAGGGCGATGGGAGAGAGACGGGGAGGTAGGTGGTGGGGAGATGGGGGGTGCAATGGGGGGGTGCAGCTGGGAGATGGGGGAGACAGGAGGCTCATGGGGGCCTTGTCCTCTGAGCAGAGGGGAGGAGTGTGTCTGCTGGGGGCAGCCGACCTCCCCCTGAGGGAGCAGTGTCCGTGGCTGGACAGGGCAGCGGTCAGGATCTGCCCAAGAGCGTTTTCCCTGCTGCTGCCATAGGTGGGAGCGTCATGGTTTACATCTGGTGTCTTGGGATTCTTTGCCAGGACCATGTGCCCTAGGTGTCCTTTGCTGGTTGGTAGGAGGGTGTCCTCGGGCCTGGGAGATGCTGTGACCTTCCCAGGCATCCCTGAAAGACACATGCCTGAGCCTGGATGCCACGTCCCGCCGGTGTGTTGGAGCTGCTTTGGGGCGTCTCCCTAGATGGGGTTGGTGTGCTGGTTCCTGCATCTTTTTTTTTTTTTTTTTTTTTGAGTTGGAGTTTCACTCTGTCGCACAGACTGGAGTGCAGTGGCCGCTCCCGGCTACCGCAGCCTCGACCTGCTGGGCTCCGGCGATCCTTCCACCTCACCCTTCGAAGTAGCCGGAACTACAGGTGTGCGCTACCACACCCGGCTCATTTTTGATTTATTGTAGAGATGAGGTCTCGCCAAGTTGCCCAGGCGGGTCTCAAACCCGCGGGCTCAGGCAATCCACTCACCTCAGCCTCCCAAAGGCGCGGGATTACAGGCTGAGCCACCGAGCCCAGCTGACTCCTGCTTCTTATTCCTTCCTGTGCAGCTGAAGGATGGGGCGGGTGAACGGAGGCTTCTTGCAGAAGGTTGTGCTTCTGGGAACCAAATGCATGCGGCCGGCTGAGCTTCCCGAGGACCCAGGGCAGCTGAGCCCAGGTGGCACTCCTTCGAGGTTGCTGATGGCCATGGGGGCCTAAGTCAAGCCGCACTCCACCAGGGGTGCTGGCAGCCATGGGGGCCTGAGTTGAGTCCTGCTCCATCAAGGGCGCTGGTGACTGTGGAGTCCTGAATTGAGCCGTGCTCCATCAGGGGTGCTGACAGCCATAGGGGCTCTGAGGCTGAGAGAAACTTGAGACCCGGAAGCCGCGACTTTGCCCAAGGTTGTAAGCGTGGGCTGGCCCCACAGAGGGCGAACCTGAAACCCTCCCGTCTCTGCAGGCAGCTGACCTGCTCCTGGTCTGGAAAAGACTTTCAGCTCCCTTTGACTCCAGTGAGACCATGGAGAGACTGACTCTCCGGATGGCTGGTCGCAGTGTCCTGAAGCACCTTGAGATTGGTGCAGCGGGGCAGGGCCTCAAGGGGTCCCCTTGGAAGGACACTGCAGTTTGTGGAAAGCGCCTTGGAAACTTCTCTTTGGTTGAGTGTGTTTGTATTTTTTCCTTGCCTCTGACTTGACATAGCCTCAGACTTCAGAAGGTTGCAGGAGGAGTGCTAAGCATTTCCGTGTGCCCTCTGCCTCAGTTTCCCAAGTGCCACCCTTGTGCTGGTTGCTCCATGTCTCCCCCACCCACTGTCTGGGTCTCTGTCTCACACGTGCTTTCTTCTCAGCTGCTTGCACGGGGCAACTGGCATGATGCCCTAGGGTGTATTTCCTAAAAACAAGCATGTTTCTTCCGAAACCTCCGCGGTGTCGTCACGCGGGTCAGCGTCAGCCCAGCAGAGCTCCCTGGGATTTTACTGAGCCTGAGCATCCTCCATAAGCAGAAACTTAGGGCCGTGTATGATGTTGGTGGCCATCTCCTTCAGTCTGGGCCTCTCCCCATGGCACTTCTGAAGGGGCCTGGCCGCCGGGGGCGTCCCTGGGTCTGCATCGCCTGGTATTCACAGTCCTGCTCCACGACCCACACTTCTGAGGACATGGTCTTCTTGCAGGTGCCGAAGTGGGAGTGTGCCCACCTGGCTCGTGATGGTGACACCTGCTCATTCCCTATAGCTGGGGCCTGTTGGGTTCTGGGAGGCCCGGCCTATGCCTCTGGCTCCTGCTTGGCCCTGGCAGCCATCACCAGTCTGCCCTGAGGGACCGTGGTGATAGTTGCTCTGGGCAGTTTCTGTCTCCTTGAGCCACTGTGTGGTTGGTGGCTTTCTACCTGTGTCCCCTCTGTTCCCTATTTACATCGTGGGGCTTTTGGGCCTGAGCTGTGTGCCATGGCTTGCGGTTCTTGATGCCTGGACTGTCTCAGGCAGCTGGCGGGACCATGGTCAGTGTGATTAGCGCCCGCCCTGCCTGTCCACACAGCATGTCACTCTGGGACACGTCCATCCCCCCGGCATCCTTCCCCTGCCCCTACCAGGAACTGTCTCTTGGGGCCCTGGGTTGTCCACAGGCAACTTCCATTGGTGCTCAGGAACCGAGGCCTGGGTGCTGGGAGGTCATGAGCGCACATGTGTATATGTGGATGTGCATGGTGACGTGTGTGCTCTGTGCACGCCTGTGGGGAGATGGAGCCCTCGTGCTCACCAGGGTGCCTCCAGTTCCGTGCCCACCCTGGTGTTGGACCCATGTTCTGGGAGCGAGGTCCTGGCCCTGTGGCCTGTGGATCGGGGTCTGCCCAAGTGCCCACTGCACTTTTACAGACACACAGCGGGTGGCCCTGGCACTGTCTCTGTGTCTCTGGGGCAGGGCCCACGTGTGCTTGTTGGGGCTTCGCGCCCTTTGCGGCCAGCCAGGCGGGTGTGCAGTGCTGTGAAGCGCGGGGTGGGCTGAGTGAGTTTGGCTGTGCGCTGTAGGTGCGTGCCACCAAGCCTATGTGCAGGGCCGCCACCTCATTCTCTCTGCAGCCCACCAAGCTGAGCTGCAGGTGTGCAGCTTTCCAGAAGGGGGTGGGACCTGCTGTAGCTGCAGGTGCCATGTGTCCTGGCAGTGGCGCCATTGGGACCTGCCGGGGAGGTGCCCAAAGGCCTCGGGTGAGTGGCGCGGAGGTAGGCAGCTGCACCCAGGGTGGGTGGGGCAGGCGGGGGTGCTGTGCGGGGCTGTGCCTCTCCACGGCCCCCACGGGTGCGGCTGCCAGGACAGGCCTCCTTGGCCTTCCCATCCTGGGGCGGTTCCTGCAAAGGTGCTTGAGGCTCCCAGGCGGGCACATGGCAGCGGCTGATGGGCAGCTCAGGCAGTGGTGCCCGACAGGTGCCACGCAGAGAAGGCCCAGGCTGCACCTACTGCCAGCCTTGTCGCCTGCCTTCCTGCCTGCTCCTCCTGGCACCTGCGTGGGGCCGTTCATCTGTCCCTTCACCATCTTGCCCCGTGCAGAGCGGGAGCTGGGGGAGCCCGCAGGCCCGCGTGGAGGGCAGGCCAGGTATGCCTGGGAGCATGTGGGCCCCACGCTGGGTGTGAGGGGCTGTGCTCCGGGTGTTGGGCAGACCTCCCAGGCACAGATGGGTGGGAGGCTGACATGGCAGGGGCCCTTCGATGCAGATGCCGACCAGGCTGCAGGGGAATAGCCTTGGGCCTCAGCCTTCCCGTAAGCCCTGCCCCCTCACTACCTCCCACGGCCACTAGGGCCTGATACCTGAGTCCTGGAGGGGACACAGGCATTCAAGCCCGGACACGTGTGTTCCGTGTCACCAGGGAAGGATGATGGTGCCATGTGCTGCCCTGGGCAGTAGCCGCTGGTGGTTCTCAGAGCCGAGGGGCCTCAGCCCTGCTGACAGTCACCGGGCGGCCACCCGCCCTTGGGAGGGGGTGCAGGAGTTCGTGCAGCTGAGAGGCCAGTGCCTGCTCTTGGGGCCGTCGGCATCCTCACCAGGAACAGAGCGAGAAACCTGCTTCCCTAAAAGCTGGTGGCTGCGGCAGTGGGGCTAGGAGACTCAGCCGACACCTGGAAAGTGGGATTTTACCAGTGCTCCATGGAGTGAGCAATTTTTTTTTTCTTTTTTCTTTTTTTTTTTTTTTGAGTTGGAGTCTCACTGTCACTGAGGCTGGAGGGCAGTGGCACGCTCACGGCCACCACAGCCTCACCCTGCGGGGCTCAGGCGATCCTCCCGCCTCAGCCTTCCAAGTAGCTGGAACCACAGGCATGTGCCACCATGCCCGGCTAGAGTGAGCAACTTTCAAAGCCAGGAGGACGTGCAGTCCCATGGTGCCTCTGGGTGCCTGCCTCGTGCCACTGCCTACTGCATGAGAGTCAGTCAGTGTGTGTGCTGGGAGCACACGTGACCATCTTTGGGACATGGATGCAGGGGAGGAAGGAGTTTGTGACAATCAGGTGTCGCACTTTGCTGAGGACCCAGGGTGATGCCCCTGTGCCCGTGTGGCCCTTGGCTCCTTTTTCTGGTCCCTTCTGCATTGACCCCGAGCTGCTTTTCCCTCAACAGGCGATGGCTTTCCCCGAGAAAACAGTCCCTTCATTGGTGGCATGGAGGTGGAGAGGGAGAGCTTCTTTGAAGGAAAGAACATGGCGCTGTTTGAGGTGACTGCTTCTATCAGGAGGAGTCAGGCGGTGGCTTTTGTGTTCTGGGCTGGCAGGAACCAAGGGCCAAGGTGGGCTCCCTCCAGCCCGGATGCCGTGCTGGGAGGAACTGGGGCTGTCCCATCCTGATGGCCACCGAGGGAGCCCAGTCCTGCACCTATGTGAGGTGTGGCCCTCGGCAGTGCTGCTTCCTGAGGGCCTCCCGGGCCTGAGGTGCCAGCCTGAGGGAGCCCCTCGGGACTGTGGGGTCCTGGGCATCTCGGGAGCCTGGCCCTCCCTGGTGGGTGGTCCCGTCTGGCACAGCTTGAGTCCCTGCCTCAGACCCAGGCCCGTCGGGCGCCCAGCCCCACACAGGTGTCTGGACCTACTGGATCATGTCAGATCCCCGTGTGCCGGGGCCAGGTCAGAGCTTGAGAGTGGGCAGGTGTCCGCAGGGCTCTGGGACCTCGGCACATGGGGGTCGGGTGCCCGGCTGACCTGAGACTGGCGTCCTCGGCTGACAGGAGGAGATGGACAGCAACCCCATGGTGTCCTCGCTGCTCAACAAGCTGGCCAACTACACCAACCTGAGCCAGGGCGTGGTGGAACATGAGGAGGACGAGGAGAGCCGAAGGCGCGAGGTCAAGGTACCATCCCGTCCTGCCCCACCTGTCCCCCACCTCCCGCCCCGGCCCATGGCCACGTGCAGCCTGGCCCTTGCTGTGACACAGCAGCATCAGCCAGGGCGGGCTCCTTGTCTCGGGCTCAGGGTCACAGACTGCCTTTTCTTCCCACAAGGGCAGTGGCACCAGCTCTCTTGGGTCCATGCTCTGTCCTCCCTCCCACGTCCAGGGAAACACGACACCCCTGGAGCCTGTGCCCAGGTGGTGGTCGGGTTTCGTCCTTGAGAGGGGAGCCTGTGGTGTCCTGTTCATCCTGCAAGGGGCCCTGCTCCTTCTCAGAGGAAGCCTGTTGGGAGGTGGGTGCTGGGCACAGATGGCCAGGAGGCCAGGCACGAATGGTTGACTGGCGGGGCACAGAGGGGCAGGGAGGCAGGGTGTGGAGGAGGGGGACGAGCACAGATGACCAGGGAGCACTCAGAGGGCCGGGGAGGCCCAGTGCAGAGAACCAGGGAGGCTGGGTTGGCATTCTTCCCGAGAGGGGGCGTGGGCCCAGGGCTCCCACAGGAGCTAGATCCTGGCACTTCATCTCTTGGGGGTTTGTTTCCAGGGATCTGTCCTAGGACACGAGTGGCTGCAGTGAGTGTCTTGGAGAATGATGTTTCCTTTTTTTTTTTGAGTTGGAGTCTCACTCTGTCACCCAGACTGTAGAGCAGTGGCCGCTCCCGGCCACCGCAGCCTCGACCTGCTGGGCTCCGGCGATCCTTCGCCTCAGCCTTCCACGTAGCTGGAACTACAGGCATGTGCTTCCATGCCCATCTGATTTTTTGATTTATTGTAGAGATGAGGTCTCGCCAAGTTGCCCAGGCAGGTCTTGAACCCGCGGGCTCAGGCAGCCCACTCCCCTCGGCCTCCCAAAGCCTGGGACTACGGGCTGAGTCACCAAGCCTGGCCGAGAATGATGTTTCCTGGGGAGATTTTTTTGAAAGAGCAGGGTGTGAATGGCACTGTGGTAACCCAAGGGAGGGTCTGGCTGTGGTGCTGTGGCGGCTCTGGGGCTGTGGACCCGAGCGCCGCCGGTTGGGACTTGAGACGGGCCTCCTGCTCCCAGGTGAAAGGGCCCCAGGCCTGCTGTGGGAGGAATCCCATGTGCAAGCGAGCGCCCAGGCCAGTGGTCGGCACCCTTCCTCAGGGAGCGCCGTGGAGGCCTTGTTCCTACTTACCGCTCCCCACTTTCTTGCAGGTACGTGTGTGTTGCCTTAAAATCAAACAGGAATCCACCCAAGGAAACGTGCAGGCTGGCCAGCCTGCCCCCGCCTGAGGCAGCAGGGCCACGTCTGCATCTCCCTCCCCCACCCTGCTGTCTCGATGCAAATCGTGTTTCGAGTTTTCCTCTTCCCTCTGCAGACAGCTAAGGGTATCCTTGGCTTCCAGTCTTTCATGATTTTCTATTCCCTTGTTGTTTTCCTGACTCTCCAGCCCTAGAACCCTATCCCTGTTTCCTTCAGGGCGGGATTTGCAATGCTGGGTAGCGGTGGGGGGCGGGGGGCGTGGTGAAAGGGAAGCGGGGAGGGAGGCACAGAGCCCAAGCTCCAGGGGGGCCCCTGCCTGGTGGAGGCAAGGCTGAGCCTCCATGCGCCAGCAGCCACCAACAGGCATCCCTCGGCTGGCTCCCTCCCGCCCCCCCCTGGGTCTGCCCTGCACCTGCATCCAGGCTTGCTTCAGGGCGCCCTCCTGGGCCAGGTCCAGCTGCCCACTGACCTTGACCCACATCGCTGTCAGGAAGTGGGCCGCGGGGTATCAGACATCTTTCTCGTTCCCTCCTTCTCCCGCAAGCAAGCAGGCCTAACCCTGCATTTCTGGGAGACTTGAGATGTTGGGTTTCTGTTTGTGAGACGCATCACTCTGGGTTCGGGGCGACAAGAGGCAACTTAGCCAGGGACACGGCTGGCCCTTCAGGGTAGGGTCCAGTCCTGCCAGGACCCTGCAGTCCAGCCCTGCCCTGACTGTCTTCCTGTGACAGAGGTCACATCTCAGGACCTTCTCCTGGGTTCCCTGCTGGGACCTTTGCGGCCTGTCCACAGGGGAGGCTACCACCGCACATGAATGCTGTGGGTTGGCTGTCGCAGTGGTGGGTCTACCACAGGTCAGGTTTCTGGGGTGTCACACAGGCCGGATGCTGCCTTGTGGCTTGCGGAAGCTTGCCCTGGTCCCAAAACTCAGGAGCCCACGGACCTTCCCTGTCAGTGGTCACACATGGCCTGTCTTCCTTTTGCCAACCTATTTGTCCATCTGTTCATCCCTCTGTCCTTCTCTCTTCTTATCCATCTATCTGTTCATCTGACTGTCCATCCGTCTGTCTGCTGGAGCTTGTGCCCAGCAGGAGGTCAGGCTGCTCCAGGAAGCAGATGCTTTCTCGGAGGACCTGGTAGAGGGACCCAGAACTGACCCTCAGCCTCAGCTCAGCACAAGCACTGCCAAGACCAGCCACACGTGCCGACCCTCGCCTATGCCCCAGCTGCCCGGAGTGCCCGGTGTGCCCCAGCCTTCCTCGAGACACCATAGAAAGCACTCCAGTCCTCCCATGCACTTGGTGTTGAGCTGTGGGTAGACGTCAGGTAGATGGATCTGCACAGCACACCTTGGGTCAGGACCCAGAACAGCCCAGTCCAGAGGCTCCCCAGGGCCGCCCCAGTGACGTCACCCCCCAAGGCAGCTCTCCGGCCTCTGTCCCTTGGGTACACAGTATAGGCGCCCCTGACTAACACAGCCTGGGTTTCGGTCAGTGGCGGGGCCAGGGCCACTGTCATGTAACGGTGGGTTTCGGCTGGGAAGGAACATGCTGCCTCATGTAGGGGACTGTGGCTGGGTCCCTGGGGCGAGAGGGGCCCAGAAGCTTGTCCCCAGGGATTGGCATGCGTTTCCTGCAAATGTGCTTCCCATGAAGGTGCTTTCCAAGGCACAGGCACCCCAGCCCTCCACCTGTCTCTGGTCAGGTCTGCCCTACAAGCTACCTTCTGGGAGTGAGCAGATGCTCAGGCCGGCCCTTTCAGGAGGACTTAGGCCCAGCTGCAGGCAGAGGGCCAGCCTCTTGCCTGCCTAGCACGCTGCATGGCTCTGAGGCTCAGCCCGTGGGAACCCCATGCTTGGAGGGGTGTCGGCTGCCGTCTGTCAAGTTATCTGACACTGGCTGTGAGGTCCTTGGGGCTGGCTGTTCTTACTCTCATCTGTTAAAATGTCCTGAGGCTTGTTCCTCGCCTATCCCGTGGCAACACCAGCCCCTGACACACCAGCATTTGCACCAAGAACACAGCATGTCCGGATTTCGTGGGCAGGCAGGGCCAGCAGCTGGCCTCTTCCTAGGCCTGCCTCTACCTCTTGTCCCAGGCCTGGCGTGAGAAGCCAGCTGCAAGCCACTCCCTGGACATGCCTCTCCCAAGGCCCAGGGAACCCCGGCACCCAGGCAGTCAGAGCCAGAGCTGGCCCACTCTGGGCTGCCCTCCATGAGTGATTTTCCCGAGTCCTGGGGTCCCTGTCGCTCCTGGGAAGCTGTTCCACGTTCGTCACGGTGTGGCACAGAGTGTGCCTTCCCTCGGCCCCGTCGGCTGCAGTCTGTCACTGGGGCTGCTGGCCTGTGGAGACCCAATGGCAGATCCCCAGCCTTGGCCTGCAGCCCCCACGGCCTCCCCCGTACCCTGCGCCCCCCCAGTTTTCCTCTGCGGCCCCTCTAGCCTCAGACCATGACCTCCCAGCCCCTGCTGGCAGTCCTTGGCCCAAACAGCCTGTGGCATCATTTGCAGGAAATGTCTTCGGAGCAAATCCTTTCCTATTTTCTCGTATTGCCCTAAATTTGAGGTTTTTCCTGTCAAAACAACATCTTGTATTGAGGGACTCTCTTTAGCCTCTTGTGTCCTCAAAACCTCAAGCCTATTCCTTGTCAGTAGCTGCTATGCTGGCTGTTGTCTGGGGTCCAAGCTGTGAGCTCCTGCTCACAGGTGGGACAGGGCAGAATGGAGCAGAGGTGTAGGCCTAGGCCCTTGGCCCGTACCGTCCTCTGATGAAGACACATGTGCCCGGGTCTTTGGCCATCACATCCTGTGGTGACACGTGTGCCGTGTGGCTGGCCTAGTTGCTGACGGACACCTGGTCATACCCCTGCCCCCTGCTCAGCGTGGGGGGGTCTTTGAGGACTACAGTGTGTTTCTGCCTCTCCTGCAGCTGCTTGCAGTCAGGGTGGGCTTCCTCTGTCTCTGGGGGGCAGAATGGCACTGATCTTTGCAGTCAGGTGGGTGAATCCACCAGCAGGGTGACGGCATTATACCATGGCTCTGGGCCACGCTCTCCTCCTCTGCCCTCCACCCCCCCGCTGCCTGGGTGTCTCTGGTCCACGGGTAGGTCTGAGGCTCCTGAACTGCCCCGTGAGCGTCTGTCATGGCCTCCATTGCTTCTCCAGCTGGGCAGGTTCCCCTGTGGGGTGAGGCAGGGCCATGACTTCTCGCGGTCTCCCCGGCTGCCATCTCGCTCCACTCCTCATCTCCAAGCCTCTGGCAGGCTGGGTATCTCTGTTTTTGCTAAGGCCCCGCCCTGACACATGTGTTCCCTGCAGACCCCGCGCATGGGCACCTTCATCGGTGTGTACCTGCCCTGCCTGCAGAATATCCTGGGTGTCATCCTGTTCCTGCGCCTGACATGGATCGTGGGGGCGGCTGGCGTCCTGGAGTCCCTCCTCATCGTGTCCATGTGCTGCACCTGTGTGAGTGTCCCTGCAGGGACTCTCGGGGCCATTGCCTTAGCCCCAGGCTTGCCTGCTTAGACACCACCCCAAGAGGGACCGGGCACAAGTACAGGGAATGTGGGCGTCACGCTGGGCCAACTCTGGCTCCATGGTCTGCCTGGTGGATTCTGGCATCCAGCCAATGTCACATGGCAGCATCCGTGGCCAGGGCTCTGGGGGTGGGGCGTGCCACTCACCGAAGGGTCCTGTTTTGACAGGATCACCTCCAGTTTGGAAGGACCTCGGGCATTTTCAGGAGTCCTCAACATAGAGACAGGGTTGTGGGCCGGTGACAGCCTCAGCTCCGTGGACCCCCTGTGTTGCCGGACCTGCCGGCCTCCGGGGTGTCCTTGTCTGCTCCCAGGAGTCCCTCCCCGCCAGTTCCTCACCTTCCCTTCGTTCCCATGAGGGAGTGGAGTTCAGGTGTTTTGTTACCCGTGGTCACCTGGATCTTCTGTCTGGGAGAAGTCCAAACCGCGGATGAGCGGGGTCCCCTTTGACCCCAGATCTGGCCTCCCACCCACCTGTCCTCTAGGCTAGCTCATCCCTCCCGTGTGGCTGCCAAGGACTTTCTGGTGCCCTCACAGCCTTGTTGAGCAGAGGGGGCAATGGGAGGCAGGGCTGGCCTGAGACCCTCTCTGGGAGCTCAGTAGTGCCCATGGGACATGGGTACCTGACGGCCCCTTGTGTCCCCGGGGAGGCAGGTATCCAAGGGTCCCTTGTGCCCCTGGGGAGGCACATACCCAAAGGTCTCTTGGGCTCCCTGGGGAGGTGGACATCTAGAGAGCCCCCTTGTGCCCCACGCGGGCACCTAGACAGAGCCTGTGGGGTCTGCCGGTGTCCTGAGTCAGTTTTCCAGTGGCCTTGGGAGCACAGCTTATAGGTCACCCCAGATGCCCAGGCCTGGGCCCTCAAGCCACCCGGCTCTGGTCCGTCGGCCCCTCCTTTGAGATGAGAGCTGGGCATAGGGTGCCTGTGGGGAGCCAGGCCACAGACCTGTGCCCCGTTGGCCTGTCTGTCACCAGCAGGCCCTTGGGGACACAGTCCTGACACACGGCCTGTCTTCTCGCAGACCATGCTGACGGCCATCTCCATGAGTGCCATCGCGACCAACGGTGTGGTCCCAGGTAGGTGCTTACCTCGTGGCCTTCAGAAGACCCTTCTGTGGCGGTCACTGGGGCAGCGGGCGAGGCTCGTCTGCCTCTGCGGGCTTCCTGGTGTCAGAGCTCGTGCCGTCACGCTGTTTCTCTCCCCCATCTTATGCCTGCCTATGCTGGGGCAGCAGGGGGCAGAGGAGGGCCCTTGACTGTGGCACCTATGGCCCAGTTTGTGCCGTGAGCTGAGTTCTTTGGACATTGGTCTCACGTGAAAAGGTACAGGACAGAACACTGTCCTGTGTGTCCACAGGCTGTGTGTCCTGTGTAGGCATCAACGGGCCCAAGCTTTAGCCGCCTCCGAGCTTCCAGCCAAGCCGGGTGCAGCAACACCGTGTGGCCCAGGCTCATGTGGCAGGGAAGGTGTCTTCCTCCGGCTGAGGGAGTGTGTGAGGGGTCACGCAGTGGGTCTTCACGGCTGCCGGGACACCAGTCTCCGTGTCCTCGTGACTGTGTCAGGGAGAGACCTGTGGGCCGAGCCCAGCTGGAAGTTGTTGCCCACTCATGCTGCACAGGCACGGGGGTCTCCAGTCGGGCTTGTCTGCCCTGGCATGCCAGCCATGCCCAGTGCAGCCCAGTCATTGGACTGACTGCAGGGTTGGGGGTGTCAACTGTGCGGAGAGGGTCTTTAGTGTGTTGTGGACAGTGCACACAGCCTCCAGCAGCCCCAGGTTCTCTGCCTTTTTTAAAAACAAGTTAGCAGATCAGGGTTGGGTGTGACATCAGAAACGCAGACCTGGCTGTGGGGGCTGCTCAGGATTTCGCACCTTCCAGCCTGGGTGTCCTCGTGAAAGCAGCTTCTCTAAGAGAGCGAACCACGTTGTGCAGAGCAGGAGGGTTGCCATCTCGCGCAGGCGGGTGGGCGGGTGTGTGGCCGCCGCGTCCCCAGCACCAATTCAGGCTGTCCTTGGCATTCACCCGTGCCATATGACCTCCAGAACGTGAGTGCATGGCGACTGGCACCCTGACCTGTGCTCCTTGGTGGTGATTCTGTGTCTGCAGCCGGTGGCTCCTACTACATGATTTCGCGGTCCCTGGGGCCCGAGTTTGGCGGTGCTGTCGGCCTCTGCTTCTACCTGGGCACGACGTTCGCGGGGGCCATGTACATCCTGGGGACCATTGAGATCTTCCTGGTACGTGTGCTGCCTTGGCCTGTTCCTCCTGCTCCGGGTCTGCACAGGCCGCCAGGGTTCCGCCCAGCCCTGTGCCTACAGCGCCCCAAGCTGCCTGACTTGCCCTGAACACCCCCTCCCGCCTCCCACTCCCATCGCCCTCTAGGGCTGGCGCATTCGTCTCCACGGCTTTGGCCCGTGGCCAGCATCCACTCAGCAGTGACGTGTGTCCCCCTCCAGATGCCCTCGCAGCCCTGAGTGGTTAGGCCTGGTGCATCTCGGTGGACGCTGTCCCAGGGTGGCTGTGTGGCCCCCACATCTGAACAGTTCTAAGAGGCAGGGCCAGACCTCTGCCCTCGGCCCAGGCACCAGCCCCTACCTGTGTCTTGCTTGACTGGCCTGTGCCCTTAAGCAGTCGGTCATATACAGGGTGCAGCCAGGTGTCATCCTTCCAGACAAGTCCGGCTTGGTGCGCCACACGTTCCTGCCACTTGAGCACGACAGAGCACCACCACCTGAGTTCTACAGTCCCTATGCGGACAGGCACCCCTCCCCCAGTGGCGTTCTGTCTGCACATGCCGTGCCTCTGCAAGGCCACAGGGACACCTGCCTGAGCCCCCGTCCCTCGTCTTCCTGCCTCCACCTCCCCTGCCAGATCTAGTTTCTGGCCCCTGAGTTGATGGAGCTAGCCACATGGCCTGAGAAGGTTCTGGAAATCTTCAGTGGGGTCAGGCTTGACACCTGCTCCACCCGAATCTCCAGCTCTCATCCCGCAGTCTTTCCATCTCACCCACACGCGAGCCCCGGCCCTGACAGGTCCAGCTGCCTCTCCTGCCTGGGCGTCAGTGCCCTCTGGGTCTTCTTTAGTGGGCGGTGGGCATTGTGCTCCCAGCCTTGTTGTGAGTCCCCCAGTTCTGTCCTCGTCTGAGGGAGTTGGTAACCACTGTCTTGACACGGTGTGCGCATGGCAGGCATGGTCAGCCCTGGGTCTGCCCGGAGGTCCTGCCGGACTGGTTGCATCCATGCCACAACTCCCAGCAGAAGGCATTTGGCTTGACACAGTGGTTCCCTGGGATGATCTGCTTTGCTGTGTGGCCCCAGCTCCCAGTCGGACAGCGTATCCCCTCTGGGGCGGCATGGCCTGCGCCAGAGCTGTGTGGCGCGTCCAGGTCCCTGGTGCCTGGTGGGAGGAAGCCCTTGGGTGGCATGGGGCTCGTGGGCAGGCCGGGCCGGGACGTGGTGAGTGACGCCTGACCGTGTCACCTGCAGACCTACATCTCGCCCAGCGCAGCCATCTTCCAGGCGGACACGACCGGCGAGGCGGTGGCCCTGCTGCATAACATGCGCGTATATGGCACGGGCACGCTGCTGCTCATGGCCCTGGTGGTCTTCGTGGGCGTCAAGTACGTCAACAAGTTGGCCCTGGTCTTCCTGGCCTGTGTCGTGCTGTCCATCCTGGCCATCTATGCCGGTGTCATCAAGTCTGCCTTTGACCCCCCTGACATCCCGTGAGTTCCTGGGGCCATCGCGGGGCTGTTCATCGCTGGGGCCACTGAACCATGGGGGGTCTCATGGGCTCTGCCCCCTCCCTGGCCCAGGCCTAGGCTCCCGAGGGCTTCTCCCAGGGACTATGCGAAACCTAACCCGGCGTGGTGCTGCCACAGTGCCCTTGTAGCTGGGTCTGGGCACCTCTGGGGTCTGCAGGTACTGGGGAGGCCCCCAGGATGGCCAGGCAGTGGAGCGTCTTGGGGGTGGGCTGCCATGTCCATTCCACCTCTCAGAGGCCTCCAGGTGGGCGCTCGTCTCCTCCTGCCTTTGGAATAGGAGGTGGGAGCTGGGTTAGCCCAGCTCCCTGAGGGGTTCCTGGCTGTGGTGCTCCAGGGGGCAGGTGGGGCCGAGCCCCCATGGTCCAGCGTTTTGTCTACCCAAGAGGGAAGAGCCTTGTCTGGGCCCCAAATGGGAGGGGTAGCCCTATGCCACATGAGCCTTCTGTAGGAAAGGCAGCCCCACTTATCCTTGGGGTGCATTCCAAGACCCCAGTGGGCGCCTGGAACCTCAGATGGTCTAGCCCTAGGGCATGCCTCTCCCCAGACATGCACACCTGTCGGAAAGTCTAGTACATAACCTGGGCTCGGCCTGGCTCTGTGGGGCCGTCATTACGTGAAGTGAAGGCAACTTGACCCAAGCAGAGGAACCCAAGCCAAGCTGACCCCACCCCTAGTGGCTCCTAGCACCTCACGTGGGAGCAAACAGTGTGGAGGGGGAGGGGGAAACCTGTGAGACTTCATCATGCCACTCACAGGAAAGGTTCAGGAACGGTTTCCTTCTAGAATTTTCCTTCTGATGCGTTTGGACTAGGGTTGGCTGAAATGTGGGGTCTCCTGTACCACAGGAAGGGCCTGCAGGGTCCACACAGGTCTGGTTCCTAGCGTGTCCCCGACTTGGGAGGAGTCAGGGTCAGAGGCCCATGGGGTCCGGGGCTCGCGCCGCTGGGCGGGAGCAGCCTGACGTCCTTTCTAAGGCAGCGTGGCACATGTCCCACCCAGGGTCTGTCTCCTCGGGAACCGCACGCTGTCCCGGCGCGGCTTTGACACCTGCACCAAGGTGCTGGATGCCCACAACGGCTCGGCCGCCACAGCGCTCTGGGGCCTCTTCTGCAACAGCTCTCAGCCTGGCGCCGCCTGTGATGAGTACTTCACCCAGAACAACCTCACCGAGATCCAGGGCATCCCGGGCGTGGCCAGTGGCGTCCTCCTGGGTAGGTGCCCACGTCCCGGCTGGGGCCGGCCCCCGTGGGCACAGTCGCCAAGGCCACTCCCAGGGTCTGGCCCCTTCTGCCTGGCCGAGTCTGCAGGGTCCTACCCAGCCAGCCTGAGGCTGGGCTGCCCCTCCCAGTGCTGCCCCTGGCCTGCATGACCCTCTGCAGCTGCCCTCTCCGAGCTGTGGAAGCCAGTGTGGAGAAGACCTCCAGCAGGCTGACTACCTTGATGTCAATTCATTCCCATGACTCCGTAGCCACGTGCAGGGCAGCTGCTGTGTCAACACGGGGAATAGTGAGCGGGTAGCACCCAGGGTTTCCACCATACGTCTTTCCTGCTGGGAGCATCGTTGGGGACCCCCCAAGGACAGGCTGAAAGCTTCAGGGCAGGGTCTTTCCAGACAGGACCTGCTCCCCGAACCGCAGGCCATGTTGTGGGGGCATGTGTGTTGGGAACGTGGTGTTTCCTGGGCGCTGAGGTCTCCCCTGCCTAGGTCCAGCCAGGTGGTTTTCTCAGGGGCACATTCTCGTGCCTGGTGTCCCATTGAGTGTGAAGTAGGGAGGGAGAGGGCAAGCCCGTGGCCTTTACCTCAGCTGCCGCTGGCATCTGCCAGGATGTGGGGCCCACAGCAGGAACCGACGGAGGGTGCCAGGATCCCATGAGGACGTCTCCCCGCTGGCCTGTTCTCCGCCCACAGATAACCTGTGGAGTGCATACGCAGACAAAGGGGCGTTCGTGGAGAGGAAGGGCGTGCCCTCGGTGCCTGCGCCGGATGAAAGCCGCACCAGCACGCTGCCCTACGTGCTCACGGACATTGTGACCTGCTTCACGCTGCTGGTCGGCATCTACTTCCCCTCTGTGACCGGTGAGCCGTGGCTCCTGCCGCCCTTGGCTCATCCCACCTCTTTCTCTGTCAGTCTCTCCCACTGTCTCATGTCTCTCCCTGTTTCTCCTGGTCTCTTAGTCTCTCCTCTCTGTGTCTTCTCCCTTTGTGTGTCTCTGTCTGTGTCTCTGTTTCTCAGACTCTCCCTCTGTTTTCGTCTCTCCCTTCCCCTCACTCTCTTGCTCTCACTCTGTCTCTCAGTCTTTGTGTCTCCCCTCTCTCTGTGTCTATCTCTGTCTCTCCATCTCACATTCTCTCTTGGCTCTGTCTCTCCTCTCTCTCTGTCTCTTCATCTCTGTCTTCCTCTGTCAGTCTCTGTGTCTCCTCTCTCTCTGTGTCTGTCTCTCTCTCCCTCTGTCTCTCCTCTGTCTTTCTTGGCTCTGGTCTCGGTCTGTTAGGAGATGCCCAGTGGCAGCCTCTGAGAGAGGCCAAAGGCCAGGAGCCTCGGCCCTTGCGTCGTCACCAAAGAGTGGCCTCGCTCTTCCGAGGGGTAGAAGCCCTAGTTCATGCCCCCACCCTGTCCACTCCCGGATGCTCATCTGTGCACACACCCGGGTGCACACCCCCCCAAGGGCCCTGGCGCTGCCCCTCCAGTCCTCACCCACATCTACTCCCGGGGCTGCCGCCTCCTAGGCTTTTTCTCAGTCTGTCCTGAAGCCTAATGCTTGGGAGCAGGGGAGTGGGGGCTCACTCGGAGGTTTCTCTGTACCCGCGGGCCAGGCCCATGAGGCTTTTCCCTGTGCCCACCTAGCCTCCCCCAGCCGTCCAGAGTGCCGGGTACAGGGGACGCAGGGCAGGACCTCTGTGGCTCCAGGCGTGTCTGTCTGAGGTGTGGGTCCATGTGGCCCTAGCACATGGGTGCCTCCGTTGGGCTCACAGGAGGCGTCATGCAAGCCCCCACAGGCCTCTCTGAGCTGGCTGGAACTGGTCTCCCTGCCCCGGGTAGGAGCCTTGAGTACGAGGGTGGTGTAGATGCCCTGTGAGAGTGGAGGCTACAGGTCAGCTGGCTGGTGCAGCCGGGCTCTGGTGGCCTTGGGTCACACCCCCAGGATCCCTAGATCCAGGCTGGACCCAAGGGTTGGGTTGGATGCCGTCTCCTGACTGACTCGAGCAGGAGGGGCGAGGCTCATGCACAGGACCCTGGCCTTGCAGACGTGGCCCCAAGATCACGCCCAGCGCCGGCAGCAGAGGCCTCGTGTGACTGTGCCTGGGGCAGGTCCTGGAGGTGTGTCCTGGCTGCGATGACGGGGCCCTTTGTCTTGCAGGCATCATGGCAGGCTCGAACCGGTCCGGGGACCTCAAGGATGCCCAGAAGTCCATCCCCACGGGGACCATCCTGGCCATTGCCACCACGTCCTTCATTTGTATCCTTGGAGGGTTGGGGCGCATCCGCCTCTGCCGGGGGAAGAGCCCCTCTAGTCAGGGCCGCCCACAGGGGGCTTCTGGTCCTGGTGGCTCTGACCACATCATCCTCCCTCAGTGGGGGCTAGAGCCACCAGGTGACTCAAATAAAACATGACTCAGGACCCTGGCTTCCCTCACCATCGGTCGCATGATATGTTACATGTAGAGCACATGGGACAGTGCCCTCGCATGCGGCGTTGACGTACAGCCTCAGGTGTGGCATATGTCACGTGACGGGTTGTGTCCTGCCAGCACTGGTTTCTGAGTCCCAGGAGCCCTTTTCTCCCAGCTGAGCTCGGTCCCCACAGCAAGTGTCCCTTGCTGTCCCTTGCAGTCGAGCCTCAGGTTGTTCATGTCCTGATCCCCCAAGCCCCCATTCTTTTGGGCTACATGGAACCTGGGGGTGCACCCTGGGGTGGGGGGACAACACCCGGGACGAGTTGGGCACGGCTGGTCCTGCCCACCTGGAGCGGGGCCCTGCCACCAGCATATCTGCCGCCCAACCTGCGGTGTGGATGCACCCTTCCTTGACCACGGCGGATCTGTCTTGCATCGTGTTGTTTGGGGCCTGCATCGAGGGCGTGGTCCTGCGTGACAAGTACGTTTTGCCTGCAGTTCCTTCGGGCTATGTGTGTGGGGGTCCCCAGGGTGTCTTGAGTGTTGAGGTCACATTGCCCGGGGCTTCAGTCACGTGGGGCAGCATGGGCAGCTCCCCATGTGGGTCTGAAGCATCTGAGAGCTAGGACTGGAGGCTGGGGACCGCTCAGGACAGCCAGGAGCCATTGGGAGCTGGGGGTGCAGGGGAGACTGTGGGGTACAGACGGCGAGTGAGAGCTCTAGGAGGCCACCAGCCCTGCTGCCCACTGGAGTGGTAGGAGCCCCAGGAAGGGGTTGTGGACCCTGTGCCCTTGGGGGTCTGCCTGCCTGAGGCCCCGGGGCTCCGAGTGGTCCCTGACAGCCTGTCTGCGGGAGGGACCAAGGTCGGGTGTCTTCCCTGTTCCTGAGAGCAGCACGGCCCCTCCTGCTCTGCAGCCCCTGCAGAGGGTGCCGGCCCAGCCGGGTGGACTGCAGGGGACCCTCTGGCCCCATGGGGCTAGAGACCAGGCCCCATCCTCTTTCTGAGGCATCCATTGTGGCAGGAGACATGCATGTGGCATTGTGGCCGTTTTGAAGGCTGAGCTGACCACCTGCCCACCCACAGGTATGGGGAGGCCCTGCAGGGGAACCTGGTCATCGGCATGCTGGCCTGGCCGTCCCCCTGGGTGATTGTCATCGGCTCCTTCTTCTCCACCTGTGGCGCTGGCCTGCAGAGCCTCACGGGGGCGCCCCGCCTGCTGCAGGCCATCGCCCGCGACGGCATCGTGCCCTTCCTACAGGTGAGCTCCAGCGCCTGCGCCCATGGCTTGGGGCCGCCTCCCCTGGGGGAGGGAGCCCAGAGGTGAGGGTCTGGGAGGTGCCCCAGGCCCTGCTCCCAGTGACAACTGCAGTGCTGGCCACAGGATGCACGTCCCTACTCAGGCCCCGTGGCAGTCACCTGGCCCTGCGGGCCACTGGGCTGGGCGCAAGGGTGTGGTGGGCAGATGCAGCCCTCAACCTCCGGCCTGTGGGTCTCTCTGCACTCGGGCTAGTCCTAGGAGTGCCTGTCAGGCGCCATTGCCTCTTGGATCCTGGCTACCCCCTGTGTTCCCGCCAGGGTCCTTGCCCATACATACTCTCCTTTCCCCCCCTGCCACGTCTTTCTCTGTGATGGGCAGTTATTCCCCCCGGGACCAGGCAGCAGGGCCATCTGAAGCTTGGACAGGTGCCTGTCCAGCCCCTGCCACGTGCTGCACCTGGAGCCCTCACGCAAGGCTCTCCCTCTGGTTACCGGGTGGGGCAGCTGTGGGAAAGTTGTGCTGGGAGCCCCCATGGCCAGCCTGTGGCCTCAGGATGCACTGGCCGCTGGCGTGCGAGGTGCTGCTTGGAAGGTGGGGTGGTTGCCCCTTGTCTGCCCCAGCAGGGCCTGGGGAGAAGGCAGGCACGCAGGGCCCTTGGGTTCCGGAAAGTGCACGTGGCCCGCTGAGCAGGCCGTTGCAGGGGTCGAGGGACTGGGAGTGCCGGAGATGCTGGTCCAGTGTGGCTGAGAAAACAGGCAGTTGGTGGTAGTCTGGGGCCACACAGGTCAGGGGCACGGCCGGGGCCAGACATACCTCTGGGCTGGAGTTTCCTGGCCTGGCTGGATGGCGCTTCCGCCTGCCAGCACTCGGCATCCTCGAGACATGCTGTCGGGTGGGCCTGACTCACACGTGGCTTCTCCCTGGGGCCGGGAGGGCCTTTTCCCATCCCCACCTGCCCGGCCTCTGCCCTCACCCTCCCCCACCCCCCCACAGGTGTTCGGCCACGGGAAAGCCAATGGGGAGCCCACGTGGGCACTGCTGCTGACGGTCCTGATCTGCGAGACTGGCATCCTCATTGCCTCTCTGGACAGCGTGGCCCCCATCCTGTCTATGTGAGGCTCAGGGGGGGGAGAGGGGACATGGGGGCAGCGTGGGATGGGGACACAGAGGCAGCGGGGGAGGGAGGCGACATGGGGGTGGGGGCAACGAGGCCTCACCGTGAGGTGAGTCAAGCTTGGGCAGGGTCGGCCACCTCACGGCCCGGGCAATCCTGGTCCTGACCCACCCTGCAGGTTCTTCCTCATGTGCTACCTGTTCGTAAACCTGGCGTGTGCCGTGCAGACGCTGCTGCGCACCCCCAACTGGCGCCCGCGCTTCAAGTACTACCACTGGTAAGCCCTGGTGGGGTCTCGGGGCAGTGAGGCCGCTGTCTGTGCCCAAGGACCCCAGGATCCTTCTGTGTCGAGTAGCACAAGCCTGGCCCTGTCCCTGCACCTTGGGACACGTGCACGCGTGTGGCTCGGGGCCGGGTGCACGTGTGGCTCAGGCCAGCGCCTGCCCTGCCCATCTGCAGGACCCTGTCCTTCCTGGGCATGAGCCTGTGCCTGGCACTGATGTTCATCTGCTCCTGGTACTACGCCCTCTGTGCCATGCTCGTCGCCGGCTGCATCTACAAGTACATCGAGTACCGTGGGTGAGCCGGCCCCTCTTGTCCCACTCCATGCGCAAGCTTCCCTGGGATCTGGGTGTCGTGGTTGGAGGGTCCCGCCCTGGCGCACCAGCTCACCCCCTCCCACAACAGGCAGCGCCCTCTGGGTGAGCCAAGCCCAGGCCTCGCTCCCGTGTGCAGCCAGGTTGATGTGCCTGAGCTCCTGGGATGGGGTTTCCACCCCGGCATATGGTCTGCGCTGGTCTCATGGCCCATTCTGTCTTCCGTGTTCTGTGGGACCGGCCAGGCTGCAGATTGGGCCACACAGCTGTCCACATGGCACCACAATCGCCCTTCCAGGGCCCTTTGTGCACCGGCCCCTGCTTTTCTGTGGGCTGCTTGTCCTGTGCCATCGATGCCGGACGTGGGCTCTTGGAAAGGGCTTCCTTCCTGTTCAGGGTCATGGGCACTGGGGCTTTTCCTGGGGATGCCGTCTACCACTCTGACTCCCATGGAGGGAGACGTGGCCTCCGAGCAGGAAGGCCTCTCCTGCCCTTTCCCAGCAGTGGGGCCGACAGGGCTGGGGTCTGCCCACTGGTGGCACCACAGAGGACGGGCTCTGGGGCAGCTCTGCCCTGACTGCTACATCTGCAGAGCCCCACGTCCTCCGTCCCCATGGCCCTAACGGTCCCAGTGGTGGCCCCGCCGACACCCTCCCATCCCACCCAGAGCCCCGTCCACCCCTCCTCCCACGCTTCCTCTATCCCTGCAGCAGAAACCCACATTGAGTTGCTGGGAGACACTGGTGGGGGGTCCCCATGGGCGGGCACTGGTGTCCCTGTGTGCCACTGGTCGAGCCCCCACCCTTCGCCCAGGGCCGAGAAGGAGTGGGGTGATGGCATCCGGGGCCTGTCGCTGAATGCCGCCCGCTATGCCCTGCTGCGTGTGGAGCACGGCCCTCCCCACACCAAGAACTGGAGGTGAGCACCACACCAGTGGGCGCAGGGCCTGAGCCAGACTAGAGCAGGGCGTCCACCTGTCTGGGGGCCACACTGGCTGTGGGCTTCTTGCCGTCCATGCAGAGAGGTCCTGAGGTTGGGGGAGGGCTGTGGCCTCAGAGCAGGACGAGTATCTCTACTGTGGGGAGGAGTCACAGCCCTGTGGGGAAGACTTAGAGCCCTGGGGGGAGGGGTTACAGCCCTGGGGGAGGGCTTCTCTGAGGGAGGGTTCCCCACAAAGAAGCCCCTGTCTCCCCTGTGGGTACCAGGCACGGGCCACTGTCTTGCTTGTGTCACTTGGTCCACCTGACTTGCGGATTCTTCCTGTCGATTCACCTGTGTCACTTGCCTGGCCCATTCCACCTGTCCTGCCTGTCACCTGCCTGACCCATCCCACCTGTCCTGCCTGTGTCATCTGCCTGACTTGTCTCACCTATCTGCCTGTGTCATCTGCCTGACCCGTCCCACCTGTTCCGCCTTTTTTACCTGTCTCACCCATCTCACCTGTCCCGCCTATGTCATCTGGCTGACCCATCTCAACTGTCCCGCCTGTATCACCTGCTTGACCCATTTTACCCATCCTACCTGTGTCACCTATCCGACCCATCTCACCTGTGTCACCTGCCTGACCTGTCTCACCTGCCTCACCTATCCTCCCTGTGTCACCTGTCCCACCTGTGTCACCTGATCTGTCTCACCTGTCCCACTTGTGTCACCTGCTTGACCCAACTCACCTGTCCCACCTGTGTCATCTGACTCGTCTCATCTGTGTCACCTGCCTGGCCCGTCCCACCTGTTTTACCTGTCTCACCTATCTCACCCATCTCACCTGTCCCACCTGTGTCACTTGACTGACCCATTTCACCTGTCCCGCCTGTGTCACCTGCTTGACCCGTCTAACCTGTCTCACCTGTGTCACCTGCCTGACCCATTCCACCTGTCCCACCTGTGTCACCTGTCTGACCTGTGTTACCTGTATTACCTGTAGCATCTGTTTGTTTTACATCTCCCATCTCACCTGTCTCTCCTGTCTCACCGACGGGGTCTGGGGACAGGACCTAATGGGGGATGGGGTCCTGGGGCGGGCTGGCTTGTCTCTCTTGTTTCTCCTCTCTCCTGTCTCACTGATCTCTCCTGTCTTTCCTCTATCACCTGTTTCACCTGTATCACCTGCCTCACCCTTCTCTCCTCTCTTACCTATGTTTCCTCACCTGCCTCTCCTGTCTCCCCTCTTTCTTTCTCACCTGTCCTGCCTATCTCTCCTGATCCACCTGTCTGTCTTACCTGTCCTGCTTGTCTGTCCCATCGCACCTGTCACACCTGTCCTGCCGTCTCTTCTGCCTCGCCTGTCTGTCTCTCCCGTCTCCCCAATCTCACCTGGCCACGGGCACTGCTGCTTCCCCTGTCCCGCAGGCCTCAGGTGCTGGTGATGCTGAACCTGGACGCTGAGCAGTGTGTGAAGCACCCCCGTCTGCTGTCCTTCACATCCCAGCTAAAGGCCGGCAAAGGCCTGACCATCGTGGGCTCGGTGCTGGAGGGCACCTACCTGGACAAGCACGCAGAAGCACAGCAGGCCGAGGAGGTGTGTGAGGTGGGGCCCAGTGGGGTGGGGTCCTGGGGTGGGCTGAGCAGGGTGGTCCGTGGTGTTGATTCCATGCTGTGCTTTTCCGTGGTCCTTGTCCCCTGACACTGCTGCCCTGGGGTGTGTCATCTCCATGATGCTCCCTAGTCTTTATCTCATGGTGCCCTGATTCTGGTGCATAGCAGGATCTCTGTGTCTACTTGTGGCCAGTGTCCTGGGGCATGTTACCTCCACGTGTCCTTTTCCAGGCCACTGTGCTCTTAGAAGAGATTCCAGGGCTAGCACCTCCCTGAAGCGTGAACTCCAAGGGTCTGAACTAAGCCTGCTGTCTGTCCTGGCCGCACGTGTGAGCGTGTGTCCGTGCTGCACATAATGGGGTGGGGAAGGGATTCGTGTGACTGTTGGGGATGGTGGGGCTCTTAGCCGGGCTCTGCCATGTCTTCCTTTGCCGTCTCAGGAAGAACCGCCATGAACTTTCTCTTGCTCACGTGCAAGTCCAACTTGCAGTCGGGTGATCCTTTAATTTGGGATGTGTTTGGCCGTGGTGTATTTGACGGCACCTGTACCAGGAGCAGGTCCCAATGCAGCTGGAGCTGAGTGTGTTTGCTCCTGTTCGGTGTGGAAAGGCATGAGCCTCACCGGAACTCATGCTGACTTCGTCTCAGAGGCAGGAGCAGCTGTGGACCTGGCCGCTCCCTCAGGCCTGTTCCCTTAGGCAGTGTCTGGGCTGTCATGCGTGTAGAGCCGTGTCTCCTTCAGTTGTGGTTGCTGGAGAAGTGGAAAGGTTTGGGACCACACGCCCACGCCATAGATGTCTGTGGGAATGTGGTCCTTGGAGTTGGCTGCCAGGCAGGCTTCAGGAGGGCCGTCGGTGCCCTCGGTGGGGCTCATGGCGTGGCAGTGAGCGTCCCGGCCATGGGTGTAGGCGCTCCTCCCCCAGGGGAGGCCCGTTGGCACAGAGGCCTGCCATGGCCTTCCAGCTCATCGGGGACTCGTGCCAACTGAGGCCCAGCCAATGGTGCCCAAACCGCACCGTGTTCCCACCAGACCAGGGCAGCGAACCTCTTGGGACTCCACAGGCCAGGGACTCCAGGCCCAGCTCCAGCTCCTGGACACTGTAGCGTTGGGAAGCCACCCTGTCAGAGCTTGCGCTGTGTGGCCTGCAGCCCTCAGGCAGCCGCCCTGACCTGGCTGTGGTGGGCGAGCACATCTTTCTCTGGGCTTTGGTCTCTGGCCAGACAGGAGCAGGGGCAGTGGGCCCCGTATGGCTGGTGGTTCCGGGGATGAGCTGTAGCCACGTTGGGGGTGTGAAGTGTGGCCTCTGCCCACGTGGCCCCTAGCACAGGCACTGCCCCTTCTTTCCCACCCAGCTGCTGTCCACCCCTCACCTCACTTCCAGCCAGCCTCCCCTCTCAGAGTCTCTGCTGGGTCCCCCTCGGGGCACTGTGTTCAGGCCAGTCCTGGCATCAGCAGAAACCTCAGAGAGGAGCCCATCTGCTGGCTGGACACCAGTTCCCATGTACCCTGGGCAGACGGTGGAGGAGTCCAGAGCGGAGAAAAGGCGGGAGCTGCCCCAGGAGGAACCGAGGGACTGGGGAGGGAGTTGGGTTTTGTTTTGGAAACATGTATGAGGGGCTGGGAGAGCCCAGGGGTGAACTGGGACATGGGTGTCATCAGCTGGGATCACAGCGGGGTAGGCAGGCCACTGGTGGCTCTGGATCTCTGAGCGTCTCGGGGCTGCTGTGACAGCTGGTGGCTCACAGCTGTGGATGGCAACTCCCTCGTGCTGGAGAACGGGGGCCTGATCGTGGTTGCTGGTCATACTCCCTCCAGAGGCCCCAGGGGCGGGTCCTTCCTGCTGCCTTGGCTCCAGCAAGTCCTGGAGCTCCAGGCGTCCAGGCCTGTGGCCTCATCGCCCTTCCTCTGCTTCTGTCCTCATGTGGCCTCCATCCTCACGTGGCCTCCTCCTCTCTGTCTCAAGTCTGTCCCTGCTTTTGTCCTCTCGGGATGCCTATCATTGGATTCAGGGCCACCTCGATATCTGGGATGGTCTCTGGCCATCACAACTAATCACAGTATTCCTACCTGGGTCAGGTCTACACAGACACCGCTTCCAAGTGAGGTCACAGGGTGTGGGCGTCTCTTCCTGGCGTCACCGTGTGACTTGCCATGGCAGCCTCTAGCCCCAAGCTTCTCATCTGCCTCTTGCATAGAACACAGCCACGGCACCACCCCACAGCCCTGTCTTCTGTCATGTCTCCCGGCTCAGAGCCCCAGGCCTCACACTTTAAGTGTCTGGGGCCGATGCCAGTGGGACTCAGGGTTTTATCCTGGGCCAGATTCCTCTGCCCACAGTCCCATGAGATGTCAGACTCCGGTGATTCTATATGCAATGGTAGGTCGGGGAGAGATACAGCAGGTTGTGCATTCTGGGCATGTCTGAGACCCAGCAGGGCATCCTGCAAGGGGCATGGCCTGAGGCCACACCTGTGCCCAAGGCTCCACTCAAAGGGCACCAGGAGCCCAGACACGCAGGGCTGGAGGGCGGGCGGCTGGAGAAACCACTCACACTGTGGACTTGGTGAGTAGGGTCCCTGGTCACGTGTCCAGTCTTCCGGCTGCTGGGGACACTGCCCTTGCACGTGGTACTGGTTTCTGAGGGTGTGTGCAATGCCTGTGTGGCGCTCTGTTCCTGGACTCCCGTGGGGCGCCATGGCCCTTCTTGGGAGAACCGTTCGGTCAGTTTCCAGCCTACCAGGTATACAGACATGGTCTCAGTGTCCGAGTGACATGGCGGGTCAGTCCACTTGGCGTGTGTCCAGGCCTGCCTTCCTGTCCCCTGCACGCAGCATCAGATGGGCCCTAGTCTCACTCCTCTCCCACATGCATGCACACGCATGCATGTGTGCACACACGCTGTTAGACTTCCTTCCCGCTGAGGTGGCATTGGGGGTGCCTCATGGCGGGGGTGCAGGTGTGCGCTCCCGGCCACTCCGCCCTGCACCCATGCACCCTTCTCCCGCAGAACATCCGGGCCCTGATGAGCACTGAGAAGACCAAGGGCTTCTGCCAGCTGGTGGTGTCTTCCAGCCTCCGCGATGGCATGTCCCACCTCATCCAGTCGGCCGGCCTGGGTGGCATGAAGCACAACACGGTGCTCATGGCCTGGCCCGAGTCCTGGAAGCAGGAGGACAACCCCTTCTCCTGGAAGAACTTCGTGGGTAGGTGTGCGGGCCCTGGGCTGTGCGCCGCCCCACCTGAGCCACCCAGGTTGGGCACCGGTCCCAGGCCCAGGTTCTCCTGGGGCTGCTGTGGTCCTGGCCATGTGAGTGGCCGAGGGGAAGTCTCGGGGTGCCCCGCCCGTGTGGGGGGACTCCGGGACGTACGACCTTCAGTTACTCAGCAGCACCTCCTGTGGGCTGGGCCGGGGATCCCCAAGTAGTGTCTGGGCGAGCCCTGGAGGGTGCCGTCCCGCCATGACTCGCCCGCGCCGCCTCTCTACAGACACCGTCCGCGACACCACCGCGGCGCAGCAGGCCCTGCTGGTGGCCAAGAACGTGGACATGTTCCCGCCCAACCAGGAGCGCTTCGGCGAGG
>NW_007247775.1:244710-252821 GCF_000164805.1 Carlito syrichta | reverse complement strand
CTTCACTGTGGCGCAGGAGGACGACAACAGCATCCAGATGAAGAAGGACTTGCAGGTGTTCCTGTACCACCTGCGTCTCAGCGCCGAGGTGGAGGTGGTGGAGATGGTGCGTGGCGGCTGGAGGCGGCCGAGCGGGCGGGAGGCGTGGTCTCCGTGGCCTCTGGCTTCTGGCCGAGCTCACGTGGTTGTTATCCGGTTGGCTGCCTGTGCGTGAGGGAGGGGTCGGGCGCGCCCACTGCTCCCCCGCCTGGGCCTTCGTGGGTCTGCTTGTGGCTTCCCTCCGTGTGGATGCTCCTGAGCCCGCCCTGATGGCGTCCCTCCTGGTGGGGTGGTGAGGACATTTCTCAGCGTCCTCACACCCGCCTCATGGGACTGTGCAGGCCTGTGGGTGACACAGGCTTCTGCAGGTGGGGTTTCTGGGAAGACATGGTGAAGGGGGGCAATCAGACGGTCCCTGGACAGGTGCCCATACCCCTGCATTCAGGGATGGGGGCACTCAGGGATGGGGGTGCTCGGGGTTGACGGGATACCTGAGGGTGAGGGTCACTGGGGAGGGGGACCTCAGGGATAATGGAGTACCTAGGGATGGGGTCTTCAGAGATTTGGGGCGAGGGGCACTTGGAAATGGAGGCTCTTAGAGATGAAGGGGTACACAGGGTGGGGGTCCTCAGGAATGTTGGTGGGACCTTTGGGGTGGGGGGTTCCTGGGGATGTGGGGGCACTTACCGTGCAGTTTGGAAGGGTGTCTCATTCTGTTTCTGACTCACGGTTGAGTCTGGGTGTCTCCGTAGCTTGAGACACTCGTGTGTCCTCATGACCATCCCTGTGGGCCTGGCGGAGCTGCAAGCTGTCTGGCTCTGGGGCTTTTGACAGTGAGAAGTGCACCCTTGTGCCTTGCCAGGTCTTTTGCCGTTTTGTGCCCTGGGGTTGGTGTCTGGTCTCTTCCTGGGTACCCTAAACTTTGGCCCCTTGGACCAGTGATGGTTACTCCTTGTAGTTTTTGCTTATGGGGTCTTCACTATTCACTCACCCTTTGGGGGTCTTTGTTATTTTTATTTTTATTTTTTTTGAGTTGGAGTCTCCCTCTGTCGCCCAGACTGGAGTGCAGTGGCCGCTCCCAGCCACCGCAGCCTCGACCTGCTGGGCTCCGGTGATCCTTCCGCCTCAGCCTTCCGAGTAGCCAGAATTACAGGCGCACGCTACCACGCCCGGCTAATTTTTTGGTTTATTGTAGAGATGAGGTCTCGCCTGCCCAGGTGGGTCTCAAACCCGCGGGCTCAGGCAATCCACTCACCTCAGCCTCCCAAAGGTGTGGGATTACAGGCTGAGTCACTGAACCCGGCTGGTCTTTGTTACTTTTAAAAGATTTCTGTTTTTAAAGAGAAAGGGTCTCGCTCTGTTTCCCAGGTTGGAGTGCAGTGATACAATCATAATTCACTGCAGCCTCCGTCTCCTGGGCTCAAGGGATTCTCCCACCTCAGCCTCTTGAGTAGCATGAATGTTCACCACCATGCCCAGATAATTTTTTATTTTTTTGTAGAGATAGAGTCTCACTGTGTTGCCCAGGCTGGTTGCAAACTGGCCTCAAGCAATCCTGCCTCAGCCTTCCAAAGTGCTGGGATTAAGGCCACGTGTGGTGGGAGGCCACCCAGCACTTTGGGAGGCTGAGGCGAGAGGACTGCTTGAGCCGACAGGTTTGAGACCAGCCTGGGCAACTTGGCGAGACCTCATCTCTACAATAAATCAAAAAAGTAGCCAGGTGTAGTAGTGCATAACTTCAGCTACTTAGAAGGCTGAGGCGGAAGGATCGCCTGAGTCCAGCAGATTGAGACTGCGGTGGCCATGAGGGTGTCACCGCACTCCAGCCTGGGCGACAGAGTGAGACTCCAACTCAGGGAAAAAAAAAGCCAGTTGTACGAATATTGTTATTTCCAGTCTACAAAATAACTTTGAAACATGTGGCATGGCACAGACTGCGTGAATAGGCCCCACCAGAAAGCAAGGCCTGCCAAGAGGCCCGGGCCTAGGAAGGAAGCATGCATGCAGTAGCACTCAACATGTGTTCACGCTTATGCTCACTCACAGCCACACTTGTGCTCACACTCACACTCAACACCCACCCTTAGCTCACACACCTTACACTCATGTTCACAACACATGCTCACAGCTATGCTCACTCATCTACACTTCAGCTCGTTCACACTTGTTCACACTCATTCACACTCACCTACACATTCACACTCATGCTCACAACACCCACACTCCCACTCACACGCTCACATACCTGCCCAGGGTCACTTGGGCTGAGGGCTCCAAACCAGAGGGAGGTCCGGGGCCGAGGACACACGAGCCTCTCACGCGGTTCAGGCTCTGCTCAGATTCCAGGTGCAGCAGTGACATTTACTGATGTGTGCCTTTCATGCCTGTGTCTTGCCCTGGAATTTTCTAGGTGGAAAATGACATTTCTGCATTCACCTACGAGAAGACACTGATGATGGAGCAGAGATCACAGATGCTGAGGCAGATGCAGCTGTCCAAGAGTGAGCGTGAGAGAGAGGTGTGTGGGCCGAGACCGGGGGCTGGGCCCAGGGTGAGGCTGGGCGTCACCACCTCCCCAAGGAGTATGGCTGGGGGAGGGGCTGTTGGAGTCCCACATCTCAGCCTGTAAGCAGGTGGCAGCTTGGCACGTGTGTAGAAGAGCGTCAGCCGTGCACAGGGTTCCGTCAGAGCAGAACCCATTGTGGGGGTCAGGGAGCGCATGGGTGCAGGCAACAGGTGCAGTTTCCAGTCCTGCTGATGTCATTCACCGTGCAGAAGAGTCAGGGCCTCTATCTAAAAACTCCACGACTCAGGCAGGAGACAGCCCACAGTTCATCCTGCTCAGGGACCTCCAGAGGCTGTACCTGGGTACTGCGCCGGGGCCATGACTTTTTCTGGAGGGAGGGAGGGTTGTAGCGTTGTATACTTGCCGCTTTGTGTCACAGCCCAAGGTCCCTGAGCCCCCACCCCAGGGCTCCCTGAGACGCCAGCCCCGCAGTGCACAGATTCTGTCACGTCCAAGGATGAGCGGAGGGACGTCCAAGGATGAGGGGAGGGACAGAGGTCGTTGTGCTCCTGAGGGAGAGGGAGGGAGCCGGGGAGGGGAGGCACCTCTGCCTCCCACTGACACGCAGGCACACGTGGAGTGTCTCGGAGGCTGCGTGGCAGGAGCAACGGGCAGTCCCACTGCGGTGGCTTTGGTCCCTTGGACGACTGTGCCCGTGGTGCAGGGCAGAGGCTCGGACGTGTCCAGCTCTGTGATGCCGGCCTGTGCCCCTGGGCCGTGGTGTGGCCTTGGGGATGGTGTTGCTGCCACTTCGCACCCAAGGAAGGCATGGCTGGGCAGTGGACTCCTGCCTAGGTGGGGTCACAGCTTAGTGGGCCTTTGTGGGTCCTGTGTGGAGTCGCACATGTAGGTCTGCGTTTATGGGTCAGGGGGATAATTTTCTGTGAGAATGGTGATAGTGGAGGGTGGGGACACAGGATGCCCGTACCCTAGGGCTTGCTGTCCACAAGAAATAGCAGTGCATGGGTTGACATGTGGCCACATGGGCCAGTGGCCAGAGTCACTAAGCAGTGACATGCCACAAAGGTAGGCATGTGGAATCGTGGCCCTAACCACTCCTGACCATGAGTGAGTCTGGTGGGCCCAGATGCAGGAGACCCCCCCGACCCAGCATCTGTGGACAAAGATCCTCTTCCATGGGAACCTGGGGCAGCCGGACCCCAGGAATGTCAGGAAAACCCAGGGCCCTGTTTCTTTCTGGGCCATTAGGGCCCCCAGACACACCAATTTCCCTACAGATTCTGTTTAGGGCTGCCTAGGAGAAAGAATCCCCGCTGAGGGTTAAGGGGAGCTGGCTGAGGAATTACTAAGCCCTGACCGAGGAGACACTGTGAGCTGAGTCAGGGAGGACCGGTCTGAAAGGGAGGGGGTGCACCTGTGGCAGAGGCTGCTGTCTGGGCTGGAGCTTGGCTGCCCATGCTGAGTGGGTACCCCTCATGCTGTGCACTGTGTCCTGGAGGAGCGAGAGCCCTGACTACAGGTGGGTGGGCTGAGCCTGTATATGCAGGCAGCCCTCGGGCCCTGGCTTCCATGTTCAGGACTGTGGGAACATTGGGCCAGCCATGGGTTTGCTGTGGCTGGCGTGGACTTCGTGTACTCCCCTGAGGAAGCTGAGGTTGGGCCCCTCCACGCTGGCACTTGTGAGTGTGTGTGGCCAGGCACACCCGTAGGCACGTGCACTGTGGGTTGGACCTTCTCAGCCTCACATACTGCAGGTCGCACATACTGTCCTTGGGGCTGTCGAGGTTCCTGGCCTCTGCCGGAAGGTCTTCACGAGTCAGGAGGCGCCATTGGATTCTGCACTGGTGGCTTCTCTGAGACAGCAAGAGAGAGCCTTGAGCCTTGCGTGGGGACGTGTGTCCCCATGCATGTGATTCCGAGGACCTGCGGTGCCGGCGATGCCCTTGGCCTGAAGGTGACCTCACGGCATCTTGGCCTGTGTGACGGGCTGGGCATGGCCCCTGGTGTGTGATGCAGGCCTGGCTCGGGAGTTCTCC
The DNA here is from genome assembly GCF_000164805.1 of Carlito syrichta. NCBI lineage: Eukaryota > Metazoa > Chordata > Mammalia > Primates > Tarsiidae > Carlito > Carlito syrichta. The sequence goes on along the minus strand of NW_007247775.1, from coordinate 248,219 downwards.
TGTGGCCAGTGCCCAGATGCAGAACCTCACCACAGGGCTGGGCAGGAGGAAGGATTGCACAGGGCTCCCGTCGGCCTGGACGCCCAGGCCCTGCTGCCCCATGAGAGCTGTGGGGCCAGGTGGCACTCACTGTGGGGTCTGTGTGCTCAGCCCCATCCGACAGAGCCGTGTCTGCGATGGGGTCTCAGTCCCCCTTCCTACCACCCCAATAACCGTACTCTCCGATGAGTCCCCAAGGGCCTGACACCAGGTGTGGGTCAAGCCCTTGCTCCTGTCGATGGAGCTCTGCCCACAGACCCTCCTTTCTGCCCGCCTTTAGTATTCACCTAGACACCTAGGCAGCTCTGGTTTAAAATAAACTGTTTTCTCAAAACTCCCGGAAATCCAGTAATGAGGAAGTAGTTAGTTGCAATTGCCGAGGCTTTGTGCTTTTGTGGGAGGAGAGCCAGAGTGTGACACGGGTCTGCCCCGGCAATGCCATGCATGCACGTGTGGTGCCCCTCACAGACTTGCCGGGAGCTGGACCCGAGAGGTGGTCACAGCTCTCCAATGGGCACAGCGAGACACTCGGTGACCAGAGACACTGTTGCATGCCGCTCCACCGAGGCCATCTTGCAGTCAGGCACTGGCTGCAGGGCCGTGGCGCTGCTGTGTCTGCTCTGGCACAGTCTGTTCTGCATCAGCATCAGCTGGGGGCGACTTCCCGCCATGGTGAACTGACAATCCCTGGAGATGGGTGTACTGGGCGCAGGCCGTGGTGATGTGAGCACGCACATAATCATTTCCAAGTTGATGCCACGTCTTGGGGTTCCCGTCCAGTGCTACCCTTCAGGCTGGCCCAGGACAGCAGCCATAGGCGGACTGTGGAGGGGGTCTGGGGTGGAGGAGGCCCATGTCGAGGGTCTGGCCGCCACACCACGGACTGCATGGTTTGAGCAGCTGACAGCATCGTCTCCACTCCCTCGGCCCTTGACTGCAGGACGTGATGATGCCCTGGAGACTTTTCATCGTCCTGGGAGCATCAGGGATGTCGAGGCCAGGGACCGTGTAGGGGGCAGGGCCTCGCCTGTCAGCGTGACTGTCAGACACAGTTGTGTGTGCAGGCGCCAGATCAGAATTCTAACCAGGAGCGAAGCTGCTGTGCAGTGGGCCTGGTCAGCCCAGCCTGCTTCCCTGGGGAACAGGACAGGATGCTGGCGCTGTCCTATCATGTCCCAAGCCTCCCTGAGATGGGGACAGTGCCATGGGGAACACCCTGGGGTGCCTATGCTGGTCGGGTAGGTGAGTGAGGGATCACGGGCAGCACATGTGGCCATCAGGTGAAGGATCCTCCTGGTATGCATATCCACACATCAGCAGGGGGTCGTGGGTCCTTCTCCTTGGTGGCTTTCAGAAGTGGGAGAAGATGGGAGAGGAAGAGGGGTTTCGTCTGGACACCCAGGAGGAGGAGGAGGCAGCCTCTGTGGGTCCAGCCAGGTCCCGGTCACCCAGTGCATGGCCCTCCTGGTTCTGGTTCTGGGGCTGGTGGCCTCACTCCCAGCTTTCACGGTCGGCCTTCTCACTTGGGGGTTTGGAGACCTGCTGGCCATCCTGAGTCCACGGCTGCTCCCTGCCAGGCCCAGCTCATCCACGACAGGAACACCGCATCCCACACCGCGGTGGCTGCCCGGACCCAGGCCCTGCCCACACCAGACAAGGTGCAGATGACATGGACACGGGAGAAGCTGATCGCAGAAAAGCACAAGAACAGGGACGTGGGCACAGCGGGATTCAAGGACCTCTTCAGCCTGAAGCCGTGAGTATCTATGTGTCCATGTGCACTCATGTGTAGCCTGGGGACAGAGCCAGGCTACTGGACCCACAGTGAGGCCAGGCTCTTCCTTCGTGCCAGAGAGCTTCAGGGCAACCTGCAGATATCAGACCTGCCAGGGCCGTGTTCTCCGTTCAGTGCCTGGCTGACAGTGGGGTCAGTGAAGGCTGGGTGGCCGTCCTGCCATGTGGTGGGTTCCCATGGCAGCGATGGGGGTGGAGCTGGCTCCTGCTTGGGAAGTCAGGGTGTCCCCGGACAGAACTCCTGGCTTCGACCCCGCAGTGGTTCAGGGACCTGGACTGCCCCACTTGGCCTCCCCCAGGCCTTGCGCTGAGCACCTGGGTTGGCCCGTCTCGGGTCTAGGGCCGGCAGAGCCGTGTCTCTGGTTCTCAGGAGGGGCGGGGGAGAGGGAGAGGCAGGTGCGCTCGCGGGCGTGCTCATGCGGAGCGAGCACCGTGTTCACGCCTGAAGTAATGTGTTCTTGTTTTTCTCTCCCACGTAGAGAATGGGGAAACCTGTAAGTCCACACGCTGCCCAGGTGCCTGCTGGACCTGGGGCCTTGCATGCCTGTGTGTGTGGCCCGTGTGCATCTGTGTGCTTGTGGCGCTGTGCCTGTGTGCGTGCCGGCCGTGCACGTGTCCACGTGCAAGCCTAGAGTGCCAGCCCCGCTGTGGCTTCGCTCCTGTATCCTGTTCCCTGCGTCCTCTGTCCAGAGCGGCTCCCCATGCGCCTGAGGCCATTCTTTCAGGGACCTGGGATCCATGGGCCTGGGAGGCGGGTCTGGAGCTGCTCCTGGTGGAGGGCACCTGCCGTGGCCATGGTGAGCCCACCCACATCCCTGGCCAGCAGTGACACATTGGTGTCCCCATCCCTGATGCCTTTCCGTGTGGAGCTGTCCACCCCAAGCCACATTGATTACCTTGGGGCGGAAGAGATGTGGGTCTGTTCTGCAGTTGAGCCCGGGCGGACCTGCCTGCGTCTGCGCCACAGGTGGGGGCCAGGAGTCCAAGGCCAGTGGTCCCAGGCTGGGGGTCCAGGGCTGTGGACCCGAGGCCAGGTGTCCAGGGCTCTGGGTCTGAGGCCAAGGGTCATAGCCGGGGGTTCAGATGAGGGTCCAGGTCGCCAGGGCCCTGGAGGGAGCTTCCTGGGAGACTCTGAGGTCGCTCCTTAGGGATAGCCTCGTCTGCCTCAGTCCCTACCATCTGTCCTGCCTCCCGTCTCACCCACCCACGAACGCATGGCCTGTCTTCCCTTCTGGGTGCAGTTGGGCCCAGTGAGGTGCCCTGGCCAAGGGCCTGTGCTTCCTTCTCCCTTTAGCCCTGAGACCTAAGGACCAGACATGGTGTGAGTCCCGGGGGGATGTGGGGGAGGGCGTAGGGGCCTCCATCCTGCTGCTCTGTGGGTCGTAAGTCTGAAGTGTGGCGGGTGAGGTGACTCACACCTATGATCCCAGCACTCTGGGAGGCTGAGGTGAGAGGATTGCCTGAGCCTAGGAATTTGAGAACAGCCTGGGCAACAGAGTTAGACCTGGTCTCTACAATAAATTAAAAAATTAAGCCGGGCTTGATGGCTCAGCCTGTAATCCCGCACCTTGGGAGGCTGAGGTGAGTGGATTGCCTGAGCCCGCAGTTTCGAGACCCACCTGGGCAACTTGGCAGGACCTCATCTCTACAATAAATCAAAAAATTAGCCAGGTGTG
>NW_007247775.1:234813-244690 GCF_000164805.1 Carlito syrichta | reverse complement strand
GGATCGCTGGAGCCCAGCAGGTCGAGGCTGCGGTGGCTGGGAGTGGCCACTGCACTCCAGCCTGGGCCACAGAGTGAGACTCCAACTCAAAAAATATATATATATATATTACCTGGGTGTGGTGGCATGTCCTAGAGTCCTGGCTTGAAGGCTGAGGCGGAAGGATCGCCGGAGCCCAGCAGGTCGAGGCTGCGGTGGCCGTGACCATGCCTCTGCTCTCCAGCCTAGGTGACATAGTGGATCTTGACTCACAAAAAAACCCCAAATCTAAAGTGCCCCCAGAGGTGTAGCCGTCAAACAAACCAACCAAAGAAGCGCATGGATGCAGGAGTAGGAGTAGGGGTTGACCACGCCCTGCCCTCCGACGTATGTGCATTGACACATGTGCACGAACACATGTACATGAAGGCTGGGTCGGTGCCTGAGCCTGCCAGCCCCCAGGCTTGCCTTGCATGGGGAGGGTTGGGCTCTTGTCCCAGGAGGCCCGTCACATCAGGACAGGCAGCGTGTGGTCTCCGTGTCCCGTGTGGGGTTTGTGCTTGAGACGTGGCCCTACCCTCTTGGCCCAGCAGCTCATCGTAGGTCACATCCGTGCAGGCGTGAGGTGTGTGTGACATCATGGTGCCCCCAGCGTGCACTTAGGGGTATTCATGTGCATGTACTTGTCATGTGTACACATGAACTTACATATTTGTATGTTTTGGTGCATGTGATAGTATGTTTCCACGTGTGCATACTATACATGTACATGTATTAGTATACATGCTAGTGTCTGTGTGCATAGTGTGTGCATGCTAGTATGCATGTCTGTGTGTGCACGTCTGTACATGTCTGTAAATACGCGGGTATGTATGTATGCCGGTATACTTCCTTGTACATGTGTGTATGTGCCTGTATACATACTAGTGTGTCTTAGTCTGCATAATGATATACACGCGTCTGCATATCTGTGTGCATGCGTGTCTGTAAATACTAGTGTATGTAAGTCTACGTGACTGTGCACATGATGGTGTGTGTGTACATGTTTGCATGTATCTGTACTAGTGTCAGTGTTAGTATGCATGTCTTTATGTACACTAGCTTGTCTGAGTACATGTTTGGGTGTCCATGTCTGTGTGTACATGTTCATATGCGTGTCTGTATGCCTGTGTTTGCGTATGCATGTGTGTGTGTCCATGCCTGTGTGTACATGCTAGTGTGCGTGTCTGTGCTTGTGTGTTTCTGTGGGTCCTCCTTGCCATGTCGGGCAGCACACTCTGCCAGGAGGTGGGGGACTGGTCCCATTTCTCCCCAGCACCCACTGGCCGTGCCGCATTAGTCACACCATTCCTCCTGCGCTCCTGGTGTGGACACACTATCTCCAGCACGCCACACCCCAGCCCTGGAAAGCTGTCTCAGAAGCTTCTTGGAAACACCAGGCTCTGCCCGGCCATGCCTCCGACCTCCACGAGGCGTGTGTCCGGAGCCCAAGCTCCCAGGCGCAGACCTTGGGTTTAAAGTCCTATGTGATTTTCAAGCTGTCCCTTAAGGAGACACCACATGCACTTTGTGGAGTTGCCGCCTGTCCCTGAGCACACCGGCAATTGCTGTCCACCCGGCCCTGGATTCCAAGTTCTTGTAATGAAAGACCCTTGATGGGGCCGTGGGCGGACCCCCCCTGTAATTTTACCATCTAAATTGGAGAGAGAAGACGAGGTTTATTTCCGTTTTCCCCTCGGTAATTGGCAGTTTTGAGCAGGTTTATTTGGCTGAAGGGGTGAGCTGATCAGGGGGTGTGAGTCTGGGCACTGAAGGCTGTTCCTTGACCCTGGGTGGGTGGCCCCATCTGACTACCACCCATGCCTCTATCAGGGCCCCGGCGGCCTACCGGGGGCTGTGGTCAAGGCTGATCCGTCACCTGCATTTCCCAGGTGGTTCCTGGAGCTGGTTCACTGGCCTAGGAGGGGATGCGGCCCCCAGGCGGGAGCCTGTCCTGTGGGTGCCCGGGTGCCTGCATGCCGTGAGTCTGCTGCACCCCAACCTCCTTGCCCAGGGACACCCCAGGGCCCCTTTGAGATGTGCATCAGAGCCCAGAGGGTGCAGTATGAGAGACCCGAGACGCTCTGTCCGCATCACGGCACGTAGCATTGGGTCAGCCAGGAGAGGGCCGCATCTTTCGGGGCTGAGGGCGGGCGGCGGGAGGGGGCCTTGAGCAGCCAACGTGTGTGCCTGCACCTCGCCGGAGCTCTCGGCCAGATCCCCGTCCTGGCACAAACCCCGTGGCTCCGGGCATTTCCTTCCTGAGCTTCCGGCCGCCCCCGGGCCCCAGAGCTGTGTCTTAGGGAGGACACGTGTGGACTCGGCCTGGCAGGTTCCCGCTGGGCAGTATCTGATGCGGGGCCTGGGAGCGGCGCCAGGGCCGTCCACCGGTGTCTGTTGGCGCTTGGGAGCCCGTTTTCCACAGGTCACCCGGGCATCGCTCTGCCTTCTCGTGTCTGCGTCCTGCCCACAAGCTGCTGCTTTGCTGGCATAGACTGTCCATAGAACAACCGTAGTCCTGAGTCGCTTGGTGGCTCTTAGGCACTCAGCCCTAGACGCTTGGAGGCCAGGTGCTGCCGTGGCCACGTGCGTCCCCCCAGCCGCTGTCGGTGTTCGGTGGGCCACCCTGTGGCTTCTCAGGGCTGAGGCCCACCTGACTCCTGGCCTGGTCCCACACGGCCCTACACGTGTGTGCAAGGGGTTTAGCAGGCTTGGGCGCGGCCTCGCACCCGGGTTTGGGCGGGAGGGTGTGGCTGCCTCCCTGACCCTGCTGCCCCCCCAACAGAGACCAGTCCAACGTCCGGCGCATGCACACAGCCGTGCGGCTGAACGGCGTGGTCCGCGATAAGTCCCAGGACGCCCAGCTGGTCCTGCTGAACATGCCGGGCCCGCCACGGAACCACCAGGGGGATGAGAACTGTATCTTTTCCTGTGGGGCTGTGTGCGAGGCTTGCTCTCCTGGGGCCGCCCTGGTGTGGGCGTGGGGTGAGAGCAGAGGTCTGGATCCCACCAGCCTGCCGGCCCCATGCAGAGGCTCTGGTGCCATGGGCAAGACTCCCTGTCTGCCATCCCTCATGAGTGTGACCTGGGCATGCCAGGCTCGGCCCTCCCTCGGGTGGGGAGAGGGAGAAGCTGGGCTCCAGGGGGCCACGGCCTTCAGGGTTGACGCGCTGCTGGTGACAAGGCCTGCAGGGTATATCTGGGCATTGGACCCTGGTGGGAGGCACGGAGACAGACCTGCACATCCATCTCCTCCCTCCTGCTGGGTCTGCATCCAGGGCCAGTCAGGCCACCTGCAAGCCTGGGAGACCTGGTCACCTGACTGAGGTCTCCTGTCAGGTGGGGCCAGTGGGGCCTGTTCCTGTCTCTGCATGAGACCTGGTCACTTGGGCAAGGTCCCCCTTTGGGTGGGGTCACTGGGGGCCCGCCCCTGCCTCCGGGTGTCCTCCCATGGCTGAGGGGTAGCGCCCCCTCCACCCCCCCCAGGCCTCTCCCGCCCCTCGCTCCCAGTTGACCCGTGTGGCCTTAACTGCCAACACCAGACATGGAGTTTCTTGAAGTCTTGACCGAGGGACTGAACAGAGTCCTCCTGGTCAGGGGCGGCGGCCGGGAGGTGATCACCATCTATTCCTAACTTGCCACGTGGGACACCTGGACAACCACGCAGGCCACCCCCACCTTAGTGCTGCCGCTCCAGGCTTCCTGTGGGAGTTTCTAGACCCGCCACCGGGTCCTCCACTCCAGGCAGCCCCAGGCCACAGGCTGAGCGTGTAGCCCAAAGGGCCCTTGTTCCAGGGAGCTGCTGCCTTGGTGGCCTGGACATGGCTGGCTCCGCTGGGGGCAGAATGGTGGCGGAATCCGATGGCCTTCCCTGGGACCTGGAAGTGCCTCTGCTCAGTCTGGGGCTGTGTGTCATTTCTGCCCCATCCAGACGTCCTCAAGAAAGCACCCTTGGGCTGAGTGTCCCTTGGTCGTGGAGGTCAGCGTCTGTCTGCAGTGGTACTCAGCACGGGGTCTGCACTCAGCTTCTGCGTCCGTCCTCTCCTTCCGACTGCCCGTTTCTGCCAGTAATGCTCGCCAGTCAGAGAGCACTGTCAATGTCCATGGGCAACAGAGGCCGGTGCCCACCCTCGCAGGGACCTTGGGGCTGTCCGCCATCTATCTGCATCTCATGACTGTGGCCGGGGCCTGTGGGTGATACGTGTGGGTGATGGGGGTGTCCGGGCTGGCTTGTGCTCTACAAGTCCCACAGGTGCTCTCCTGGGCCATGCATGCAGGCAGCCCAGCCTCCACTTGTCCCGGGAGACCCTTCCCACACGAGCATGGACCCAGCCCGAGCCCCAGAGCCATCGGCATCGCATGCAGGTGATGAGGCCGGGACCCGGGCCACACGTGGAGTGGACACTGAGGACTCTCAGGCCGCCGGTGGCAGAGCTTGAGCTGGGAGCGCCATGTGTTGGTGTCCAGCCTGTCCTCCCGCACTCCCGGAAGGAGGATGCCGGGGAGGATGGGAGGACACCCCTGGCGTGTGGCACCGGGTCTGTGTGGCTCGTCCCATGTGCCCAGCCGGCCACATGCCTGCGTGGAAGCTGCACTGACGCAAAGCCTTTCAAGGCCTGATGGACTGTTTGCACTTTACCTGGGACTCTGCTCTGTAGGTCACGGTCATGTTGGCAGGTGCCAGGTCGTGGCAGGGGTCCGTGCCTCCCTCTGTGTGGCTTATTTGCTTGTTAAGCCCTGGGGACATCCCCTGGTAACCAGGCTGTCCACAGAGCTTGCTTCCACCCGAGAGGCTCCCACCCTTGGCATTCTGCACAGGCTCCTGAGGAACTGGCCCGTCCACAGAGTTTGTCAGGGCGGGTCCCTAGCCCATGCTTCCAGAAGTTTCTGAGGTGCTGTGGGCAGAATGGGATCAGCCTCGCCCGAGAGTGACCACCGCCCTGAGCCCCAGACAGCATGGCAGGGCATGGGGGTCTCTGCTATCCCCACCCACTTTGGCTTAGCTCTGAGTGGAAGGTCTCCAAGTGTGGGAGGGGCTGGCCCCGGGAAGGCAGGCCAGAGGCCACAGCCTTCAGAGTCTGGCTCAGATGCTGTCGGGGACTGGAAGGCCACCTGTGTACAGAGGTGTCCGTGGGCGACAGCCCTCCATACACAGAACATCTTGGGGAAGGGGAGCGCTCCCTGGCCTGCCCATTACCACCTCTGCACACAGAACACCGGCCTCCTTTTCCGGCATGGACTCCCGTGCCCATAACTGGCCACTTCACACTGATCTCATGTTCCTTTTGTATCTGTCATGTATGATTTTGTTAGAATAAAACCCTGTGAAACCAGCGTCTTGTGTGTCCCTTTCCCTCCTGGGGAGTCTCGGTCTTGGCCAATGCCACCGGCTAGCATGTCACCACGTGGTTTTGTTCACCAGAGGAACCTGTCTGGCCCCATCTAGTCCTGACGTGTTTGTTGAGTAACTCAATCTGTGGCCTATGTTGGGGGGAAGCACCGAGGAGGCCTGTAGATGGAAGGGCAGCACGTGCCGACATGCAAGCTCACGGCAAGAACCCCCCCATGTGCCTGCGTGCCATGACCCTCACACAGAGAGACGTGTGAGAGGACACCGAGAGATTAGCCCCATGCAGGCCCTGGAGCAAGTGTGGCAGTTCTGAAATTGTGGAGCAGGCTGCCTGGTGGTCCAGTGGTCACCTTCTGGGGGGCGTCCATGGCTGGCTGGCTGGCATTCTCGTGGCACTGTTTGAGCAGCAAAATGGGACAGTTTGTGTGCTCCCCCTGCTCTGAGCATCCAGTGTGCGTGGCGAACAGGAGGGGGCTAGACTGTACAGCCTTGCACTGGGAGCCACACAAACGGCAGTCCCAGAGATGGGGAGTGGGCTGGGGGGAGACAGGCCTGCATCGTGGCCTGGGGCTTCTTCCCGGTGCAGACACCCCAAAACAGGTGACCTTGGTGTGGCTGTGGCTGTGGATACGCTGGTCGTGTGTGGTAGCAGATGTCATGTGGCTCTTAGTTCCCGGCTAAGTGGGCCCGGCTCGCTGGACAGGGAGAGATGTGGCACAAGGGTGTTGCCGGCTCTGACTCGAGGGCGGAGGGGAATTTTGGCTGTGCCCACAGTGTCCACACCCCTGGACCCGGCCCTGGGGAAGGCCCACCGCCCAGTGTCCCTAGAGTCCATGTCTCATGGATTCCCACCTGGCTTGGAGGGAGGCACTGGTGCCCGTGTGCTTGGGAGCTGGGCCCAGAGGACATCCACGGCTGCACAGGGCATCTTCCTTCCCCCATGGGACCCCGAAACCAGCCGGAGACACACCCAGGCCATCTTCCAGCCTTGGTGGGTGCCTCCCAGGGACCAAAGGCTCTGATGGAGCATTCACTCATTCCACACTCACTCATTCACCTATCCATTCACTCATTCACTCTTCACCCTCACCCACTCCAGTTCCCTCATTCACATGTTTATGCCCTCATCTACCCACTCATTCACTTATCCAGTTCACTCATTCATTCATTCACTCATCTGCTCACTTATTCTCTCATCCACTCATTCCCTCATTCACCCACTCACTCCCTCATCCACTCATTCATTCACCCACAGTGCTCCCCGAGCTCATTCTTTGAGAATGAGCCCCAGGGCCTCAGGCTCATGAGTCAGCACAGAACAGCGTTAGCAGCAAGGTACATGGCAGCTGGCATGGGCAAGGCCAGCACGCAGGGGTGGCACTGGGTCGTTCCACGCGAGTGCAGAGAAACATGCTGTGACTGGAAGCTGGAGTGTGAGTCGGGGGTTGAGAGGCCCTGGTCAGGGCAGCCCTGGGTAGGGGTGCAAGGGGCCCTGGTTAGGCTGGCCCTGTGGCACCATGTGCTGATGACAGGACATTGGAGACCCTCATCCTGTCCCTGTGCCCAGAGGAGGTCAGTGAGGAGACGCTGGACCCCAATCAAGGCTGCCTGGCCTGGACATGGAAGGCCGAGGGGGCAGGGTGGTGATGGCCAGGCAGGGCAGGCCTGCACACTCTTCTTGGAACTCACCTTTGGGGCGGGCAGACGGGAGTGTGGGCACAGGGTGCTCCAGGAGACCCTGAGAAGCGAGGGCTGGACCCCTGGGGGCCCAGCGTCTTCCCGGGAAAGGGAGAGCTAGAGCTAGAGGCTGCCATGTGTGGACGGAAGGCCAGGCCAGGAAAGTGCAGCGGCCACAGTGACCAGCCCTGGGGCCAGGCAGGGGTCTGACCACATCTGAGGGCCCAGGTCCAGGCAGTTGAGGCCGGTGGCTGCTGCGGGTGCCTGTTTACCCAGGGGTGGGCATCAAGGGAGCTCCCTGTGTCCACTGCCTGACAGCCTGGCTCCTGTGTGGTCCGCCTGTTGGATGTGGCTGTTTGTTTTGGGTTTTCTTGGAGCAGCAGAATGGAGAAGCAGCCCTGTCCCCATGGAGCTGTGCGCCCATCTGAACATGTGGTCAGGCCGACAGGAGTGCCTCACGCCCACCCCCCGGGCAGCTTCCTGCCATCCACCCTGCGGCCATAAGGCAAGGGGGACTGCCTGTGGGGCTTTAAAAGTTCACTGTAATATAGGGAAAGACATGGCACAGAGCACGTTTTTATTAGGCCTAGGAGATGTCCCTGTTACCAGTGGACCGTGGACCGGAAGGAAACAGACCAGTTTGCAGGCTCGCAGGTTCTTGGGGCCAGAGCTGTTCGGTCCCTGCTGTGGGAGCACGTGGACCCCGCGGTTCAGGCTGTGTGACTGAAGGGTGTCTGGGACGTCCTACTGGCCGCAGCGCTTGCCGACCCTTGGGAGGAAGCCCCTTCTCCAAAAGTGATGTGTTGTGGACCCCAGCCTGTGGCATCAGGGCTGAGATGTGCCAGGGTGAGACTCCACCTGCCTGCCATGTCCTGCCTGCGTCCACCCACAGAGCCGTGGCCCTGGGGCCCGGGGATCCCCTGCTGTGCCGGCCCTGCCACGCCCTTCGTGCTCCCAGGCCCTCTCCCACATTCCTCGGCAGTGCTGTGGCCGCCCTTCCCCGCGATTTCTGCCTGGCGCTGTGCGGGGAACCAAGGACACGGCACCAAGGACGAGCTGCTTCCCATGCCACTGCCTTCATCACGGATGTGCTCACAGAGGCCTCGGCCTCGGCACGCACTCCAGGCCAGCCTCCTGCCTGTCCCCACTTCTCACAACTGCGCCGGAGACAGCCCACAGCTCCGAGATCAAAGCATGTGAGGAGGACATGCGGGGATGTCTAGGCAGACTCCCCGTGGCACTTGGGGCTGTGTCCTGGGTCAGAAGTGACAGCAGATAGGCATGTGCCCTCCGCTCATGGGCGGCATTTGGGGTCACACGGAAGAGCTCACAGCTGGGACCCCGGTGGCTGCAACCACGTCATCTCCACGTGGCACCAAGGACAGGAAGGCGAGGCGTCCTAGCCCCCACACCTGCAGTCTGGAGCCACGTGCGACCAGTCGGGGCTGCCGGTGGCACTAGGGTGGGTGGAAGTGGTGGTGGTGGTGGTGGTGGTGGTGCTCGTGGTGGTGGTGGTGTTCGTGCCGCTGGACCACGGCCACCGCATGGCCCTCGCCTGCCGGCACGGGTGGCAGGTCCCGCCCCACCTCATGCTCCCCTGCAGTGGGCTGGCCATGCACAGCTTTGAGTGGTGAGTGACTCTCCCTGCCCTTCTGCCGGTGGCGTTTGTGGCCATCCTGAGGGGCCTGGGCCGGCGGGTGGTGGCTGAAGGCCTTCCCAGGCGGCCTCCTGGAGCCCTTGGGGGACCTGAGGAGCGGCTTCTCCGGCCCCTTGGGCCGTGGCGGCACGTCCAGGGCACGGATGGTGGGCTCCGTGGCGGGTGCAGAGTGGTCGGCCAGCACCTGAGACCTGCGGGGGTGCCCAGTGTGTGCGTCTGCCTCCTGTGAGCGCGACCTGCCCTGTGGCTGCACGGCCCTGCCGTGGTGTTCCTGCCTGGCCTGCACCGGGGGGGATCCTGCGGACACAGCAGAGGGCGGCACGGGGGTTAGCCTCCTGCCCGTCCCCTTCTTGAGCATGGCCTGCGGAGGGCCCTCCATGAAAGGCTGCCTGAGGGTCCTCTAATGGCCACAGGCCCTAGTAATGGGGGAAAGACCGCCTAGACCTCAGTCCCGTGCCTGCCCTGCCTGGGTCTCCAGCGCGAGCTCAGCTCCTGGATGGCTCCACTTCAGGGGACCCCAACTATCCCCCTGGGAGAGGGGCCGCCTTGGGCCACCTGCTGCCCGGCTCTGCGTGGCCATCCCCAAAGGCCGACCCCGTGGGTCCTGTGGGGGGGGCTTCTCTCCCAGCACAGCAGCAATCCCACGGGTGCCAGGTAGCCATGTCCAGAGGATCTGTTCGTGTAGGGCCCAGAACTCATACTCCCCAGTCCTCCTCACAAGGTGCTTCTGAAGGGTTAGGGACATTTTCACGGTTTCCAGGCAGCGTGTGCCGGGGGCGGAGGCGCTGGGTCTGTGCGTGGCCCCAGCACCAGTCTGGCTCCGTCCAGCCAGGTGACCCTTTGGCCCTGTTTCGGGCGGCTGAGGCACCTCTCGGAGATATTTTTAGCGTTTGAATTGTGGGTCCGAACCCTCCTGCCAGGGGGTCCTGGGGAAGAGGCTGGGCTCCACCCTCGGGGTGGACAGTCTCAGCCCAGGCGTCTCTGCAGGCCACATGCACTGTCCACCCCCAGGGGACGGCTCTACAGAGGCGTGGGGACTCCATCCTGACCCAACTCCCACCCAGAAGGGGTTTGGAGCTGACCCCGCCATCGCCGCCTCACCTCAGGCACGACCCCACCCCTAGGTGGGAGAGTAAGACATGTGGCTGTGGCCCCATCCGGGCTTTGGCGGGACC
>NW_007247775.1:232517-233971 GCF_000164805.1 Carlito syrichta | reverse complement strand
CCCTCGATCCGGCGCGGCGCGCCCACTCATTCACGCACGGCTGGGAGCGGTGCGCGCTCTCACCTGTCCATGCGTTCACGCGTTCGCTCCCCATGCCTCCGTTCGCTCATTAACTTCATTCACATGAGCGCAGCGACTCGTTTGCCCGCACGTTCTTTCGCTCACTCGTGCACTCGTTCACTCCCCGTGAATTACTGACTTGCTCTCCCAGTCCGTTCACTCACTCACCGTGCATTCTTTCTCTCGCTCCGTGTGTTGGCTCGCTCTCCTGTCCCTTCATTCACTCGCTCATGAATGCGCTGGCTCGCCTAGCCACTCATTCGTTCGCTCGCTCACGCATTCATTCCTCACTCAGTGTCTTGCCTCACACACCTGGTCTTTGGCACACTCGTTCGTTAATGCGCTGACTCGCTCGCCTATCGCTCACCCTCCCGCTCTTTGATATACTGACTCACCCTCCCGTTCATTCGTTCACCTTCATTCACTGTGCACTCAGTCACTCGCTCATTCACGTATTGCCTCGCCCTCCCGTGCATTCGCTCACTCACTCCTTAGTGTCTTGACTCACTCACCTATCCATTCATTCGTGGATCTCACCCACTCACTCCTTAATGCATTGACTCACCAGTCCATCCACTCATTCATTCACTCATGCATCCACTCTTGTATTAATATGTTCACTCAGCTATCCACCATTCGTTAATTCATTCCCTCACCTGTGCATTCACTTATTCATTCAACCACTCATTAATGTATGCCCATTCCTTCCCTCACCCACTCATTCGTTCATTTGTTCGATCCCTCCTCACTCACCCAATGCAGTCACTCATCAATCCGTTCACGCGTTCATTCATTCTCACTCATGCATCCATTCATTCATTCATTCATTGAATGATTCTTCGCCCTCTCGATCCATTCACTCTGCCATCTCTCATTCATCCACTCCTCACTCCCCCACTCCTCTCTCCACCCACCAGCACACAGTCGGACCTCCCGCAGGGTGCCAGGCCAGCTTGGCACACCCAGACTGGCTCACCCTGACCGGCAGGAGGCCCCTCCTTCCTCCTGCTCGAGGGCTCGGGGCTGACGGTCAGCTTCACACGAAGGGTCTTGCTCCTGCTGGAGCAGTGGTTGACAGAGGTGTCCACAACCTCGTAGATGGTGTGCATGAGGCTGGACATGTCCTGGGGCCGACACCAGTGTCACGGCAGCAGCAGACTTCAGAGGAGACGCTGCCGGGCCCCTTCCCCGCTAGGAAACACCCACCATGGGCTCCCACACTGGATCTGCTTGGCATTCCAGCAGGCTTGGGGCCGATAGGCGCTGACCTCAGCGCCTCAGTCCTATTCCCCGCAGCCCTGCATGTGCCCCAGGCCCCTCAGGTGGCCCTACTGTTGTGGGAATTGCAGCTGCTGTGGGGCCACACTTGGCCAGGAACCGGGCAGATGGTGGCT
>NW_007247775.1:221528-232487 GCF_000164805.1 Carlito syrichta | reverse complement strand
TGGGTAGCCAGGGAGACGTGACCCTGGTGGACCTGAGGACCTCGTGGGGCCCTCCCGCCCACCCCGTCCGTCTCCGCCTGGGACCACCACCGTCTGCCTGTGGGGCCCATCCTGATTCCAGACCCAGAAGGCCCGGCAGCAACCCCGCGATGCGCGCCTGCACCACCAGCTACCTCCCGGGTGACCTTCCCACTGTTGTCGAAGTCATACAGCGTGAACGTCCATTCCTGGCGGTTGCCCTCCTCCACCGAGACGTCACACTGCAGCGCCTGCGAGGCACACAGGACCCTCACCTTCTGCACGCAACCACACCGCCTGACCCTGACTCTGCAGAGGGCAGTGTCTTCCAGGGCCTCTCCAGGGAGGAAACCCTGCAGACACGGCTTGGGGCTGAACCAGCTTCCTGCTGGGAAAGGGAGCCCAGAGAGAAGCGTGGCCAAAGCCAGAGCCCCGCATCGGCAGACCTTGGCCTCATGGGGCTGCAGCCCTCCTGGGGGAGCCTGGCTCCGTGCCCCGTGTCTCAGCTTCCCCACCATGACACCCGTCTCAGCTCATGCAAGTGCTCAGCGTCCCGCAGCGTGAGAAGAGGGCACGTGGGCCGGCAAGTGTTGCCAGTTGCAGATATCATCTCAAGCCAGCTCCTCCCCTTGCCTCATCCCTGCTCAACTGGGACTCGGGCTGGGGGCAAAGATGGGAGGTAGGCCAGGGGCAGGGTCGGGGGCAGGGGGCGACGCATCTGCAGAGGGGGCTTTTGTGTTTTCCTTGCAGCAATGAAGGCGCTAAGAATGGGAAGGTTCCTCAGATTATTGATGCCACATCAACCAGTTTTAACCAAATTCACAGCCACCTCCACCCCCACCAGCGCCCCAGCCCAGCAGCATATTCAAGTTCGGCTGAACCGCAGGAAACCAGAATGTCTGCGATGCCCGTGTGCGGCCCACTTGCCCGTGGGGTGGGGAGCAGGGACCTACGTCGATGTTCAGGCGCTTCCTGCCCTGGCCTCGCAGGCCCTCGCGGCTCGCAGCCCTCTCTCCGTTGTCCACGCCGAAGGGCTGTCCGGGACCCTCATAGTCCTCGGCCTTCTCAGGGGGCAGCGACACTGGAGGGACGAGAGGCTGAGGGGGCCACTGGGCAGGGGAGGCGGGGCAGAGGGTCCCAGCCTGGAAGCCCCGTATGTGTTGGTGCTTGGACCCCAGAGGCAGGTCCCTGGGCCACTGGGCCTTCCCCACCTGCAGCCCCCATGGCCCCAAGCCAGGGTCCCCGCACAAGCCCACCACGGGAGCACTGAGTGGTCAGGAGGCCTCCCTCCTGTCCTCAGCGAGGCCAGCAGTGCTCTTGTCTCTGGTACAGTGACTCCATTCTCCTCCGGTCCCCGCAGGCCAGTCTCGCCCAGCACAGAGGCCAGTGCTCCTCCCAGCAGAGCCCACCAAGGGTTCCCGGGTCCCTCTGGCCTCAGCAGCTTCAGCGAAGTGCCAGCCACCGGCCCCAGTGCCCCCACCCCACAGACATGGCAGTGCCCGGGCCTTCCCCATCCTCCCACCCGACCCGGCTCTGACCCAGAGTCTGCAGGTCACCTTCGCTGGTAGGCCGGCCACCCCATCACACACACGAGGTAGGAAGCTCGCAGGCAGGCAGGCTCCGGAATGGCCCATCCTGCATGTCCCCGCGAGTCTGCACTGGCCTGGGCTAGGAGCAGAGTGCTTCCACAATGGAGGTGTGCTCACGGTTCACCCGGGGGGTCGTGAGGGGCTTCAGCCTGGGTCTGGGCCCGGGTTGAGTCTGAGGTCTGGGAGGAGTCATCCAGGGGCTGCACTCACCCTCGAGGGGACCCTGGTTCTCCCGGATGGGCCCGTCCTTGGGCTCCCCATTGGGCAGCTCCTGCGGGAGACAAGGCAGTGAGTGGGTGCACGGCCGGGTGGGCAGATGGGGACCTGGGCACGACTGGGCCTTGGCAGGAAACTGCCAGGGGCCGGGTCTCCAGGCCTTCCAATCTCTGGGTCCGGAGACACGGCCCTCCATGCCCACTGAGCCTCAGGTTTCTAGAAAGCAAAACACACTGCATCTCTGCATGGGTCGTTTCCACCAGAACGTCCCAGGATCAAGACACAGCTGCCTGGAACAACACCTAATCCTGAGAGAGCCCCCATCAGGCACCCTGGATGGAGCCCCCGCCAGCGCCGCCGCCCCACCTGATGCAAGAAGCCCCGAAGGAAGAGCCGCCCGCCTGGCCAGCCCAGCTCCAACCCTTCCTGCGGGAGCCGGGAGCCCAGACAGAGTCCTTGGTTGCTGAGGGGAGGCACCTCCTCCAGGCTGCCCGCCAGACCCATCACGGGAAGGGGGGAGACCAAGTCACAGAGGAGCTTAGCCCAGCAACTCGCAGAGCAGGCGCTCACGGGTTCCCAGCAGATAAGCCTGGAAGTCAAGGGGACAAGATGAGGCAGACTGTGGTCGGGGTCCCACCCAGTGGGGAGAGGAAACCCTAGTCCCGCACCCGCCGACCCCCAGCACTTCCCAGATGCGTGGTTGCTGGATGGGGGAGGCCAGGCCTCCTTGCTCTCTGGGCATTTCTGCCTCTGACTCCAGGCAGCTGCGAAGCCGGCTTGAGACCTGTCCCTGACTAACCAGAGCCTGAACCCGAGACGGCATCGGTGCAGTGTGGGTGCGTGTCTGCGAGTGGGCACAGATCCAGGGCTGGACCCGCACCCCCGCCTCCACTCTATCTCCTCCTGAGAGGTCATGGGAGGCCCTTCCCCTGGGGGAAAGTTCCAGATGAACTGACTGGCACCCCTTGGGCAGGGGGAGGGACTGGGCCACCCACGCTCAGGCCCGAAAGGCTCCTGCAAGGGTGAGTTTTGTTGGGTCAGGCCCAGCCCATCAGTTGTCCTCACACCCGGCCTCCCGTTGTCCGGGAGTGAGGTCTCCTGCGCTCACCTGGGAGTGCCCGGGTGGGATGGGTGACTCGGGAGGGGCCGTGCCCCAGGCCCGGTGGGAGGCAGGAGAGCTGAAGCTCATTTTAATAACGGGCCAGGTGTGGTGGCTCACACCTGTAACCCCAGCGCTTCAGGAGGCCAGGGCAGGAGGACTGCTTGAGGCCAGGAGTTTGAGACCAACTTAGGCAAAAATTATTCAGACGCGGTGGTGCCCGCCTGTAGTCCCAGCTGCTTGGAAGGCTGAGGGGGAGGATCACCTGAGCCCAGGAGTTCAAGCCTTCGGTGAGCCAAGATACACCACTGCACGGCAGCCTGAGTGGCAGAGTGATACCCTGACTCTAAAATGGAAGGTAGAGGGAGAGAGGAATGGGGTGGGGGTGGGGGAGGGAAGGAAGGCAGGCAGCCAGAACCTAATTGTTAACATGCATGACTCCCCCCACCGCTGGGCCTGGCAACATCCTCCTGTGTCAGCACGCAGACAGCGCGGCACCCGTCTGGCTGGAAGGAGCATCTCACCTGTCAGATGAGAAAGTTCTGACCCAGGTGGACAATGGGATGAAACCAGATAATCTCTGAAAACCTGATTGTTAATTTTTTCCCTGCAAAATCAGAGCAACATGTGAGGCCGTGGTTCCGGGTTTCTGTGGGGGTGCGTGGGAGTGCCCAGTCCTGAATTTGTGACCTCATGGGCACAGCATCCTCCCGAGAGGGCCCAGGTGCCAGAGGCTGCCCCTGCCAGGTGCACAGTCCATACCTGAGCCGGCCAGCACGAGTGCAACTGTCAGGAAAGCCAAGGATGCCACGTCCCTTCCAGCGGCTGGGAGGGAGGGGCGAGCTGGTGTCCTCTGAAGTGCCTACACCCACCCTTGGGATCCCTGGCTCACACCTTCTCTGAGATGTGGGGAGAGTGGGCCAAGACCTGTAAGTGAGGACCCCAGGGATGCCATCAGGCCCAGCCTGCCTCCCCACTTGGCTTGAATCCCACAGGATTCTGGATGATGCCAGCCTCCTTGTGAGTGGCACTGATGATGCCCTCGGCTCTCAGAGATGGCGAAGAGCTTGCTAAGAGCTCCAGCCACGCCATTCAGGAGCACAGCACCACTGGCCACATGAGGGGAGGGCAGCCTCCAGGACAGTGCAGGACCCAGGGAAGCCAGAGGTGGGGAGGCCCTGGAGAATTCGGAGTGGGTAACCAGGCCGACAGAGGAGCCAGGAGGTTCAAGTGGGCCCCATGACTTGGCTGGAAGTGTCACAGGAGAAGAGCCACCCTCGCACCCTGTGAGATGTTAACACAGTCGAAACTCCTGGATATGCTCCATGGCTTGCTTCTAAAATAACCTGAGCATTTGCTTTTGGGTGATTTTCTGAGTCACAGATGAGTGTAAATGCAGGGCAGTGGGGTGGGAACACAACTGTTCATGACAAAGGATTCTGGGCCCACCTGGGGTTCATCTACAGCCAACACAACAACCACCAGCTAACTAACGTTCTACCAAACAAGTCAAGCCACAACAACCCACCAAGGCTAGAACAGCCACCACCAATTCACCAGCACTGCAAGAGCCAACCAATGCTATGGTAACAACCAGTGTCCCAGCAACGGACCCACACTACAGTTGATGGGACAACAGTCAACCAACATTACAATAACCAGCAATGCTACAACAGCCAACCAGTGTTACAACAACCGACCAATGACACAACCGACACTAAACAGCAACCAATGCCACAATAACCAACCAAGGCTACGGCAGCCAACCAGTGATACAAGAAGCAACCGACACTGCAACAGCCAACCAGCTTTAGTTAGTGATGCCAACCACCCCTGGACGACAACCAGCTCTTGACTGGACTCTCCAGTGCGGAGGGGAATTCCATGTGAAACACACATCCCACATACGCAACCTCAGAACACACAATGGTATTTTAGGAGGTAACCCAGCAACTACCTCTGAAATGCAGAGAGGACCAAATACCAAGAGGAAATGAGCATTTGCTGGGGAAGGGACTGGCCTGTGACAGTGATTCAAGCCAAGTCTGTCCTGGTTCCGAAAAATGCTTTTTAATCTGCACTGCTTTGGTTAAGTGTAAGAACAAGAAGCCTTAATGGCGACCTATGAAGCGAGCCCGCCGGAACACCGCCAGACATCCCCTCCCACACCAGGGAGACTTCCTCAGTGCCAAGCCTCAAAACACCGGCTCCAGGCAGCCTGGACACAGGTGACAACACCGACCCGATGTGCACGCAGCTGGCCCTGCCGTGGCTTCCTGGGGAGGACGGCACTTCCCTGAGATGACTCGACCTCTCCTTGGATGAGGCAACCCCTACCCTAGATGAGGCGACCCCTTCCCTAGATGAAGTGAACCCTTGTTACATGATGAGACCCCTAGATGAGGCGATCCCTACTTAGATGAGGTGACCCCTCCCCAGATAAGGCAACCCCTCCCTAGATGATACGGCCCCTGCCCAGGCCCCACCCCTCCTGATGCCAGCCTTTCCCTCCCTCAGCCCTGCCCCCGGAGCAGCCTGAGCCCTTCGACATAAATCCCCTGCTGCCCCACCTCCCTTCCCATCATGGCTGCATGTCCCACTCGAGGCGAGCACCAACCTCTTGGCTGTCCTCTGTCCCCTTCAGATCAGCAAGGCCCCGGTTGCTCCCTGGGGCCTGCCGGCACCACCTATCCCTGTCTCTGAGCCACCCAAGTCCCCACCAGGGTCCTCCCAGCAGCAACCACCTGTTGTCCAGGCACCAGGGACCTGACCACATCCTGCCCCATGGGCCACGTCTGCAAGTCCCCCAGAGTCTGCTGCCTCTGCCCAGGCGGGCAGGGCCCAACCGCACTAGCATCACCTCGCACAATTGGAAGCAGGGTCCAACCCAGGCCACTGTGACCTCTGGACCAGGCCGCCTGCCGGGAGCACCCAGCGCCTGCTGCATGTCGGTGACATGCGGCCTTCAGGGAGGGTCCCCAAGGCCCCATGACAGCGTCGCTCGCCCTGGCCTGTGGGCCAGGTGCCCCGGCCACTCCCCTCATGCCTCCTGCCCGACTTTGAGGACACCTGCTTCTCCAGCCACAAGTCTGGGCTTCGCCCTTCATCCTCCCAGCAGCCCCTGCCCTGTACTCTGTCCCCTTCAAAGGCCCCAGCACAGCCTGTGACATGGGGCCCAAGGCTCCTGCGGGCAGCCTGGGGAAGTCCCACGCTCCATCTCCTGTTTTCCTCCAAAGAGGCAAAAAGCCAGCAGGTTGCGTGTGCCAACCAGGCGCGCTGGCAGCTCTGCAGTGGTGGAGTCCCTTGCCCTGGCAGGAGTCTATCCCCTGAACCACTGCAGGGCCCACCCTGGGAGACTCTGGGCAGCCCTAACGTTCAGGACCTGGAGACATGGAGGTGACAGCCATGGTGACCTCTCTGGGGTGGGTGCACTTTGTCCTGCCACACAGTCCAAGGCATGTCCCAGGACTCAGAAACAGCCCCTCCTGACTGTGGGCCCCTCCCTAGCGACCCCGGGGGGAGCGGAGGTCCCAGAAAGGGGAACTCCCCAGTCAGTGGACAAGTGGGAGCCCAGCTGAGACCGCTGAGCCTGTCCTGAGTCACAGCACCATGGCGGTTTATCTGGGAAGACCACGAGGGGCAGAGAAGCAGCGTCTGCTCATCGGCTGCCTTGGGGTTCCAGGTGGCCAGCGACATGAGCTCACCACGGATGTGGCGCCGCCCCGGGGAATGGCGGGAGGCCATGGGGCTCCTGGCCACAGCCGGCCACCGTGGGAACAGCCTCCCTGGAGAGTTGGGGCCTGTGGCCCCCTCCACGGCCCACCACAGAGGAATCTTGCTTTCTCTGGGGCAAATGTTCACTCCCATCCAGAAAACAACTCCACGTGACAGTGTCTTCTTCCGTGTGATGTTCCAGGTTGCTGTGCTGGTCCCATGGCCTGGGCCGTGTGCACCAGCCGATGAGGATGCCCCACACCCGTGGTCACTGCCTGTGTCCTGACCCCTTCAATGCAGCCAGCTCTCCATGGAAACACACGCAGGCGATTCACAGGGGAGGCCCAGCCCCTCACACTCCCACCCTGACGCTTGGTCTGGGGCCTGGAAAGACGGACCGGTGAAACAGACGGAGAGGCCTGGGAGAAGTCCCAAGTCCTGGGTCTCCTTAAAGTGTCACGGAGAAACGGGAAGGAGGATGGGGGGGCAAGCAAGCAGGCAAGAGAGGAGGGGTAAGAGAGAGAAGCAGAGAGACAGAGAGAGACAGAGACAGGGAGAGATGGAGAAGGAGAGGGACAGAGAGACAGAGACACATAGAGAAAGACAAATGGGGGAGAGAGAGACAGAGACAGAGAGGGAGAAACAGAGAGAGACAGGGAGAGACCGAGAAGAAAAGAGAGACACAAACAGAGACAGAGACATAGACAAAGAGGGAAACACAGAGACAAAGAAAGAGACAGAGATGGAGCAGGGAGGGAGGGAGGCACACGCGCGCGCACACGAAGACGGGAGCAGCAGCTTCCCCTGGGGGAGACCAGGCGACAGGAGGAGGGGACCGGGCAGGCATGGGTGGCGTCTCTAGAACGTAAGGCTCTGCCAGCTCAGAGGAGGGGCTGGAGCCCGGGCTGGGTGTACACAGTGGGTGTGTTGGCTGTCCCTTGCCCCTGCCATCACCACGGCCTTAGGTGCCACCCGCAACCCACAGAGCCCTCTCCACGGCCACCTCGCGCCACTGGCAAAGGGCCTTGGCATCGGGTTGCCCAACACCAGGCAGCTGCTGGAAATGCGCCCCACCTGGCAGTGTGGCAGTCTGCTCTAGAGTGGTACCCAGGCCTCTGAGGGCTGGAAAGGAAGGGCCTCAGCCCTAGCATCCCACTGTCATCACTCTGGCCCTGGGCCACGCCACACACTGACCAGCCATGGAACTCTCTGGAAGCAAGAGGTTGTGTGTCGGAGACACCAGGATGACCTTGCCCCTTCCAGGGCAGCTCAGCAGGGCCAATCCTGAAACTCTGTGGCGCCAAGGATGGGACGCCTGTGGTGGCAGGCCAGGATGACAGGGCCTCGTGGGCACCGAGAGCAGGAGTATGAGGCCGAGGGACAGGAGGCCGAGGGGGGCAACTCCTGTCTGGCTGTGCTGGGGTGGGCATGGCGCAAGAGGGCAGTGTGGGAGGCGACTGGAGCTTGGCGGGGTCAGGACCGAGGCCAAGTCCAGGCCGGAAGTGACCTGCCTTGGGGCTGCCACGACACTGGCTGGAGGTGGGACTGAGGGTGTCCAGGGGGAGCTCAGAGAGGGGGCGGTTTGGGCATCACACCTGGGACAGACAGACACAGACCAGCTGGGAAAAGGCCAGGGGGACGCCAAGGTTCAAGGAGCCTCGCAGGGTGGGATGCCCACAGGAGCGCTTTACGGAGGGGCCAGCAGGGGCCAGCATGTAGCGCCTGGGCCGAGGACAGCAGGGCCCAGCCTCAGCTGGTAGGGGCACCACGGAGGGCCTGGTGGAGGGTGAGGTGGCAGGAAATGGGAAGGAGGCCGTGGTGGAGGACTCGCAGGGCTGGGACGAGAGCAGCAGGGGAGGAGCGCCAGGTCCTGGGCGAGCTCCCAAGGCTCCCCAGGCAGACACCAGTTTCTCACTGCCAGGAGCAGGGGACTGCGAGCTGGCGCCGATGTCCTGTGGGGGGGGCATCTGCAGGGCATCTGGGGAGCAGAGCATGTTCCTCACGGCACGGGGCCAGGGTGGGTGGAATGCGACTTGAAGGCGACGGTGGCGTGTCTGGAAGTGGCAGCTTTGAGGTCACAGCAATTTGCGGCTGAGCGGTTTTGGAGGTCGTGATGGTCCTTCGGCACTCATGCAGCTTTTTCCCATGTACTTCTGGATTCAGGCTGTCGTGAGACCCTCACTAACCAGATCTGGAGTCTACATCTGGAAGTGCAGCAGCTCAGGGTCCTGGTCCCCTAAGAACACCATCCACCCCGATCCCGCTGGACATCTCCACCAGCCTTCAGGCTGGCTACTTTGGGGATTCCCACCATGAACAGGGCTGAAGTGCTACATGCCTGCCTGCCCTGGTCCGTGGAGGTACTGGTGGGTGCCACCCTCACCCGGCACACCCTGACCCAAAGGTGTCCCTGAAGGGCCACAACTGCCAGAGGGCAGAGCTGTATGGACTGGTCACTGGCCGGCTGCGTGGTCCACGGGGTTGCTGTCAGGAGAGTGCTGGGGGCCCCGGCCCTGCTGGTGAAATGACCCAGCACTGAACATGTGCAGGAGAAACATGATCAGGAATGAGTGGTCAGTGAGGACAGTACATAAGAGCCAGGTGACTGGGCTCCCTTCCTCACGCATCCACACAGTCATGCAAACAGGGCTTTCTGGGGTGTCCAGGGACCAGGGCTGTCCAGGGTGACTAGGGCTGCCCAGGGTGGTCCAGGGCGACCAGGGATGTCCGGGCTGTCTGGGGTATCAGGGTGACTAGGACATCAGGGCGACCAGGGCTCTCTGGGGTGATCACAGTGTCCAGGGTGACCAGGGCTATCTGGGTTGTCCGGGGTGTCAGGGTTACCAAGGCTGTTTGGGTGCCCAGGGTTGTCCAAGGTGACTAGGGCATCAGGGTGACTAGGGCTGTCTGGGGTGTCAGGGTGACCAGGGATGTTCCTGTTGATCAGTGTGTCCAAGGTGACCAGAGCTTTTTGGGGTGTCAAGTGTATCAGGGTGATCAAGGCTTTCCGGGGTGACCAGAGTGTACAGGGTGGCCAGGGCTGTCCGGAGTGATAGGGTGACCAGGGCTGTCTGGGGTATCAGGGTGACCAGGGTATCAGGGTGACAAGGGCTGTCCTGGGTGACCAGGGGTGGAAAGGGGACAGATGCCTTGCTGTGAACAGCTTTGTTTTCAGCTCAGCTATTAAATACATATGTATATGTATGTGTGTGTGCATGTCTACATGCGTGTACTTCCATGTGCATACACTATGCACACACACACATTCTGTGTGTACGACTTATGCCCAGGTCACTGAGAGCTGATCACAGACAATGCAAAAACCTCCTCCCCAGTCTCACTTTTCAGCACCCTGAGGTTTTTGTTCAATGCTAGTGTCAGACACTTTGTGACCAGCATGCGGACGTCACTGCTGGCCGCCATGCGGGCTGCTTGTCTTCAGAGCTGGCGAGTTCATGCACACGCACACAGAATGCAAGCCAAGGGCAGCGGACCTTCCAGATCCAGTTGCTGCCTCCATGCTAACATGGAGGCCACGTAGCACACACCCGGGAAAAGCCCGCCCGTGTCTGAGCTCCTTCCTGCCTGTGGAAGCCTCATGCTTCCTAGGTCAGAGGCAGATTAATCCCTGCCCTGCGCGTGGATCCACCACCATCCCAGCTCCTTCCCCACCCAGACGGTACCACCTGAGTCCTCCCTGGAGGGGCAGGCTGAGACGGAGCTGAGACGGGCTCCTGCTGGTCCCCGCTGCCCAAGACAGAGCGCCTCTGAAGACAGTAACCGGCGCTTGGCTCCTTTTCCAAGCCCTCGACACTGTGTGAAAACAGGCTGTTGCTGCAGTTTAATAACCGCTAAACCAGGCCCTGCA
Organism: Carlito syrichta; assembly: GCF_000164805.1. Classification (NCBI taxonomy): domain Eukaryota; kingdom Metazoa; phylum Chordata; class Mammalia; order Primates; family Tarsiidae; genus Carlito; species Carlito syrichta. The sequence goes on along the minus strand of NW_007247775.1, from coordinate 221,983 downwards.
GTTGTTGGCCAGGGGCTCAGAGATCAAAGGCGCCCACTGCCTGCCCGCCGCCCGCCTGCCTTTGATATCCGGCCTCAGCCCAGAGGGGCCCAGAGGGGCCCGGAGGGGCCAGGAGGGGCGGAGGCCTGGCCTACACTAAGCTGCCTCCATGAGCACAACCCAAACCCACTCGCAGAGGAAGCTGCCGGAGACCCCACCTGCCCAGGACAAAGTGACTGGAGAAGCCCGCACACACGCCTTGCTCCATGAACAGAAATGCCCTCCTGGGGATCACCCCGACACAAAAGCAGTGGCCCGCAAGAGGGGCAGGGGACGTGCAGGCAGCCGGGGACGTGCAGGCAGCCGGGGACCCACCGTGCCCATCCCTGGGGCTGGAGGCCAGAGGGACAGTGGCCTGGCAGGAAGGCGGAGGCTCTGGCCCTGTCACTGTGCCCTTTGACCCAGGCCTCAACCCA
>NW_007247775.1:213150-221508 GCF_000164805.1 Carlito syrichta | reverse complement strand
GCCTCAACCCAGGGCCTGGAGTCCCCCATACAGCTCTGCGGACAGATGTAGCCCTCATGCCCTTCGGCTCCATGAGGCACCCCCAGGCAGGACCGGTCCCTCTTTGCAGGGGATGAGCACATTCCTCCCAGCCAGGCTCCGATCATGCTCTCCATAATAAGCAAAAGCACCCCAGGAGCAGGCCTGAAGCCCCTCCCATGGCCCCCCACCCCAACCGAAGCCAGGAGGCAGGTGAAGTCTCCAGTTCCCCTCCCGGGAAGCGGTGATCCAACAGGGGCTGCAGAGTGAGGCCCGCCAGGAGCCTCCTGACCTCAGGCTGCGGGCTGCCGGGCCATCTTCAAGCTCCAGGCTTGGTCATGCTGCTGGGAAGCCTCACCCCATGCGGCAGTTGCAAGTCCCTGCCGCCTGACCCCGCCACCCTGGGGGCCAGGGGCCTCGTGTCACTGCCTGAGTGTGAGCCCCTGCCTGACATCACTTGAGGATGCCCTAATGTGGTAGACCAGTTACCCTAACCACAAGTGGCCACGCCTGACATGCCACAGCTGGGCACTGTCAAAGCCTGCCTCAGACCATGGAAGGCTCACAGAATGTCCATAGTGTCATGCTTCCCCAAGGCCCAAGTCAATTTTATTTTATCCTTTTCAACAAATCAAGGGGAGAGAACAGGCTGGGTGCCCCTGTGGGGTTCCACATCCCCACAGCCAGGAGGATGGGGCTCGGGGTCCACGGAGCAGGGCTCCTCTTGCCACCCTGCAGCAGTGGGGTGGGGTCCACACACATCTGGGTGCTGTGTTCACCTGGCCCTGCTACATGACCAAGACTCTGCCTCCAAGCCCGCGATCCCCATCCCATGGCACTCTCGCGCACGGGCAGGAGAGGCTCTGCTCTTTCGAGCACGCCCCTGCACCCAGCCCTGCCGTGGGTCCCACGTGCACCCAGCCTTGTAAGGCAGGGGGTCCACATTGCTCCTGTGGTGTCACCTGGACATGTTCCTGTCTAGACACTATACACACACTGGCGTGACAGCCTAGGGGACACAAGACATGACCTTCTCGATGTGCATGAGCTGCACATCTGGGCTTTCAGGGCCATGCGACAATATCCTCGTAGCTGGGCTCAGGCCACGTAGCAGAGGCCAGCCATCTTCAGGGCGCTTAGAAGGCCTTGCGTGTCTTGGCCTATGGATTCCAGCTTTTCTCAAACTTGGGAAACTGTGCCATCACGTCCTTGAACACTTGTCCATTCCACTCTCCTCTCCTCTCCTCTCCCCAGGACTCCAAGTCCACCAGGTGAGGCTGCTCAATGTGTCCCGTGGTGACGCACTCTGCTCTCTGTCCGGACTGGTCTTCTCTCTGCATCCCTGTGAGTTGGGGCCACTTTCTTAGGCGGTGTCTGACTTGCCATCAGCCTACCAGCCTTCTTTCAGGAGGACAATGGACCACAGCTGGGTCTCGTGTCCCCCAAGCTGAGGCGGCGGGCCCAGCCCCAGAGAGAAGACCACTCGGGAACACGTTCCAGGCAGAACGAGCCCCAGGAGGGTCCTGCACTGGTGTCAGTGCCTGGACAAGGCCACCGCCTCACCAAAACAGCAAGGAGAGGCGGACGTGTGTGCGCCACCAAGGGAACCAAATTCCCACATGGGACGCCATATAGTGGGCTCCAAGTCATCCACCAAGATGCCCGAGGAGTGTGCTAAAATAACCTGCAACTTGAATTTCTGTATTAAAATATTCCATACCCTGCAGCTTCTCTGATTTCAGAGCTCAAAACTAGTTATGGTTTCCTTGAACGATTCTGCAGAACGAGAGGAAAGTGTCCCTGTTGCCAAGGGCACAGTCATAGTTGCCAAGTGGACCTGATGGTGGGGGGCCATGTGACCCAGCAGACAAGATCCATTGGAGGTTAGGTGACTGGCCACCTGCAGTGCTGGCCAAGCATCCCAGCAGCATGAACCATCAAGTACTGGGCCAGGGACAGGGCAGTTCCGTGAGAGCGGCCCGGGCCTCGGCTATCTCCCACGTCCAGACCCTCTGCACACAGGCAGCGGCCAGTGGGGCAGGGCTGACCACAGCCAGCACAGGTGCCCCCCAGCACTGCCCACCGTGGGGCTGACCATGGCCAGCATGGGTGTCCTCCCAGCACTGTCCATGAGCTTTGCCCCACACACTGTCATATACAGGAAGTATCCATGTGTGGTAGGATCCTGCCCACCTCAGCCGACCCCCTCCCCCGTGCACTTCATGTTGGCTCACAGCTCCAGGAAGGGCCCTTTCACCCCTCCCGCAACTGCTGACTGCATGCGCCAAGACACGCACCGAAAGCCTTCAAACCCCGGAACTGATGGGTGTGGGTGCATTATGGGATCCTACCCCACTTTCAGGAAGGCAGGTCCCAGATTGGAGAGACAGGTGGGAGGCGTGGGCCCTCTAGAACCTTCTGGGCACAAGTGGTCTCAAACGGCAGCACAGGGCCCGCCTAGGGCTGCCCAGAGCCCACGTGTGGCTGGACTTCATGCGGCCCCATGGAAGACAGCACAGTGGGACGCCTGCACCTGCAGCCGCAGCCGGGGTGGGCAGGAGGGCCCATAGGCCGATGCCTCTGGCAGGGACTGCCATGACCCCAAGAGGCTCCAACACCCTCCCAGGACGACACCGGCTTTTCCTTGCGACCCAGGGACTCGGACACACGCATCAGTGTGGGAGTGGCTCCCCTCAGGAGGGATGCGGGGATCGGCCTTCAGACCTCCAAGGACCCAGTGATGGGCGAGTGGCCTTCTGCAACGCTGAGGCCTGCCCCAAGAACAGCCCCATCTACGGGCGCTGTCTCTACCAACACAGAGACGGCTGCAGGAGGCCAGAGAAGTCCCCTCTGCAGGGAGAAGGGGAGGCAGAGAGCCTGGTGGGCCTGGCCACCGAAGGGAGACTGCAGAACCGCCAACCAGTGAGACCGCGCTGCCGGCAAGGGCAGCTTTGGCACGTGGGACAACCCACAGCCTCACGGGCCCCCTGGTTCGGGCATGCCCGGCGACTGGGATAAAAGCCAGCTCCTGTCCCGGGACCGTCACAGGTCCCTTCGTCTGTCCTCTCAGGGCCACGAGGGGAGCTGGCGGCCTCCATGCTGAGGGACACAGGGCCGTGGCTGTGCCATGAGTGGCAGCACCAGAACCGGAGTCGGGCCCAGGGGTCTCTTGAGCTGGCCCCTCCACCAACAGGGCAAGGGGAACCTTGGGCCGGCTGGGGACGCACGCTGTTGAGAGGCCACCCCCCGGGCCCCCCGCTGTGACACTGGGCCAGCCTCTGTGGGGATGACCGAGGGGCGTCCCTCAGCCACACAGCCGGGAGGAGGACAGGAGCCCTGAGCCCACCTGCTAGCCTTCTGAGAAACAGAAACGCCCACACCTGACCCCGGCCTGGACAGGAGCAGCCGGGGCAGGCAACGCGTACCTCACGTTCAGGCCGGGTGCAGCCTCCAATGCCCTGCCTGCTCAGCCAGCTCTGAACACGTGGTGGCCGCCTGGGGGTCAGCAGTGGAGGAGAACAGGAGTGCCCATGAAGCAACGAAACTAAGACCCCACCCCCATGGTCACATTGACATGGGAGGCCAGGCTGCCCCTGCATGCACGGCGGGTCCCAGTGCACAGACAGGCGTTCGTGGAAGCCTGCTTCAGGCCCAGCTCACCCAGATCCTGCTCCTCACCAAGGCAGGGGTCACACGGGTTGTGGGCCCAGGGACGGCCACCTTCAGTCACCCTCACAGCCCTGACCCTTCCCGCATGGCTGGCTTGGCTCGTGCCAGCCACACTCAGCTCCTCTGATGTGCCCGGAGTCGCCTGTGGCTGAAGTGACCCCACCACCTCTCAAGCGCATCCCAGGATCCCAGGAGAGGGCAGGCATGAGATGAACATCTAGCCCTGCTTCTAAGAAATGGGGAAATGTTCACTCTTCAGCCCAACAAAGGAAACCCCAGAGTTACCCAGACTCCCCAGCCCAAGCAGATGTGGCATGAGGAAGGGACGTGGGGGGCTGGGCCGGGTCACGTTTCCTGCAGTGGCTCATGGCCCGAGGGTCCAGGGCACAGCCATGTCTCTCGTGTCCAGGAAGTGGGGACTCTGGGTCATTCGCCACCAAGTGGGCAGTTCCAGCTGGGGAGGCTGAGCCTCAGGGTGACAGCTACCCCGGACGCAGACGCAGCCTCATGGATTCTTGCTTTGTCTTGAAATCCCCAACGCCAGTCCATGCCTCAGAGTGTGGTGCCCTAATTCTGCAGCCCCCATCCAGGCGCTCAGCCATGTTCCTTGCAGGGCTTCTCAGAAGCAGCACCCACAGCGCCCATCGTGGACACAAGAGCTGACATCAAGGGAGGACACGACCCATGAGAGCACACGCCTTCACTGCCTGGGCACCATGACCTGGGCAGGCATGCAGAGAGGCCTCACTGGCCAGCCTCAACCCCCTCGATCGTGGTCAACACGGGACTTGGCGGGCAACAGCCTGGTGTGGCCAGCCTCCCAGAGTGTGCCCACTACAGGATAGAGGGTGCCTCTGGCCCCGGGAGAGGTGGGCCCACACTGTCCTTAGTGATCCAGGGCCCTCAGGAGTCCGGCTGGGGCAGTGCTGCATGCATAGCGTCCAGCCAGTCCACATGGTCCTCAGCCCTGTGGAGCACCAGAGGCGGTCGGCCACCTGCCCAGAGACTGCCCACAGCAGGGGGCAGCCCGACCTGCGCCTCCCCTCCCTCCTGCAGGCACTCGCCCCACAGCTCCAGGAGAGATGCGGCACATTGGCCCAGGTCCTTCTGCTGCCCCTCCAGCTGGTCCTGCCTCCCCTCCCCAGGGGCGTTTCCCACAAAGTGTCTGGGGGTTTCCAGGGTCCCCTGGGAAGGTGTAGATCAGTGGGGACCACCCGGTCCCTCCTTGGGTCCAGCGGGAGAACTAGGATCCCAGAAGCATGGAGGCCCAGGCGTTTGCTGTGCCCAGCCATGGGGATCCTCGCACTTCGTAAGGTACTGGGCCCAGGTCTGTCCTCGGTGTCCCTGCAGCCAAGCTGCTCTGTGCACATCTGCTGGTCCCACTGCACTGCTGGTCACATCTGCCACGGCTTATGTCGGGCACACTATGGGCACCAAAAGTGAAGGGCGGCCACAACACACCATGGCCGCCCTCAGGGCCCTGATGTCGAGGCCCTCAGCTCCAGCCACGTGGCCATAGGGTGCCCAGAGCGCCAATCACAGAAGACCAAAGTCAGCCCTGGGAGTAAATGCCCGCTGCCCCCACCCCCCGGAATAACCCCCTCTGAGGCTGTTGTCTCCCTAAACATCGTGGGAGTGGCTTATACCCTACCCACAGAGCTGGCTGGGCTGGGAGCCCACCCGCCGTCCCACGTGGTACATGGCTGATAGCCGAGGCAGAGCATGGTGTCCATACCTCCTTGTCTGGGCACACCCAATTCCTCCCAAGTCTCCCGCAAGTGTGTATCTTGTCCCCAACCCGCATCTCTGGAATGACAGAGTAGCGTCCAGACTGTACTCAAAGCCCCGGGGAATCTCCAGGAACTTCCATGGGAAGCAGCTCCACTGACCATGTGCAAATCCCACAGTAACTCCACCTCTAGGCCCTGCAGAGCACAGGTGAACAGTGGCTTCTGGGTGGCCAGTGCAGGGGAAGGAGCAACCTTGCCCCCTGCAGGGTGAAGGCCACCACAGGGACAGGGGTCTGGGGCTCTGTGACGGGCTCCAGGGAGTTCTAGCCAATAGAAGGTGTCAAGCCACACGGTGGGCTGAGCCCCAGGTTCCAGAAGCCACAAGAAGCTGCCAGCAGGCCAGGCCGCGCTGAGGCAGATGATGCAGGAGGCAGTGCAGGTGGAGCCCTCAATGCTGGCCCAGAGCTCAACCTGAAGGTCCTGGCCGGGTTCATGGCCACTCACCCCAGCCCTGGGAGACAGCCTCCTTTGGAGACGTGTCAGCGCACTCGGAACTGCCAAGTGTGAGCGGGTCCCTGGGCTGAGCGACACTGGAGACAGTACTCAGAGCCCCGTGACCCCTCTCCAAGTGCAGATGACAGTGCCCAGGCAGCCAGCCATGACCATGGCCACAGCCTCGACTTCACAAGCCGGTCCAGCTTGTGTCTTGGTCAAAAGACAAACTCTGGAGCTGCTGGTACGTGCCTTTCTCGGGCATACTTAATGGAAACCTGGGTCCAATTCACAGCAAAACTCCGGTTGTTAACAGCACTCGTATCTTCTGAACTGTCTCCCCTAGGCCGCGGGTGCCAGTAAAAGAGAGCTTGGAAGGAGGTCGGAGCCAGGCCAGGGCTACCCTGCTGCCACTCCTCCCGCGAAGGCAGCCAGGCCAGTGCAGCTGCACCACCACCTGGCACTTTTCACTCTTCACACATGACAGCCTTCGAGGGACACTCCATGCCACTGCCCCCAGCCACCCCACCCAGGTCGTCTGGCAATAGCCGGCAATGAGGCCATACAGGGCCCGCCAAGACCACCCTTACATCGACGGGAGAAGCTTCCCAATGAGGCAGGCAGAGCCCCCACCTGGGAGAGCGCAGTCTCTGGGAGTGTCTCTAGATGCACGCAGTCTCTAGATGCACGCAGAGGAAGAAGCTGGCCAAGCTCGCTAACTATTCATGGCACCACTGACCCTGTCTGTTTTATTTGGGGGTGGGGGAGCAGGCGGGTGACAGGCTGTGGGCATGCCTCTCATTTCCATGCGGTTCCGTGCCCCAATTCGTGTGGCACAGGCTTGCCTTGCATGGACACACAGAGCACACGTCAGAGGAGGCCCGAGTCAGATGCCACTGGGTACAGGGTGTGACCCTGGGCTGGCTCCTCAGGGGACACCGCCTGGGAGGACAGCAACAGTGGACAGAGTGCCAGACACCATGGCCAAGAAGGGCAGAGGCAGGAATGGAGGGGACATCGGACTCGACACCTGGACTCCCCTGCTGGACATTGCAGGGTGGAGACTGCAGCCCTCACGGGACTTGGGCAATAGCCAGCCCCTGTGGCATGCAGGACCTGGGCTAGATGAGGGATGCACCTGGGTCAAGGATCTCCCCTCCAGGCATCTGGCCATAGGTGGGCAGATTCAGGCTAAGTGAGGGAAGGAGGAGAAGGAGTGCATCTGAAACCATACGTGCTCAACTGGACAGTCCTCTCTTCCAAGGTTGGCTCTTTCTGTGTTAAAAAGGGCCTTTCTGTCACAAAACGAAGCCACATGAGAAGGTAACAACCCCAAGCAAGCTCTAGCCCCATGCTGCTCTCAGAGAAGCTGCCCGGGTGTGGACGTCTCTGGCCTGACAGCCCATCTGAGCCTTGGCCGTGGCCACTTCATGCCATGCTGGGAATGTTCAGCCTCGCCCCCACATGCACCCATGGTGCGACTGCTCACATCACTGTTGTGTGCTGAACACACGCGTGCTCCCACTCAGGGGTCTCCAGGGTCCATGTACCATGCCTCCCAGGAGGAGGCTCCAGGTTGCCAGCCAACAGGTGGGGCCAGCCCAGGCCCTGACCTGCCAAGGTGAGGACCAATCCCTTGAGCTCACACCTTTGACCAACCAAGCATATGGCAGTCAAGCTGCTATGGGATGCCCTCCCTGTCACCAACACTCAGAGAACACGCGAGACCAGGGCTGGGTGGCTACCCGGACGTCTTCACCCTGGTCCCCGCGCCTTGTGGGGTACACACACCACCTTATTCCTCAGAGTGCACTTCCTACCGCTGCAGGTGAGGCCTCAAACAGTCATTTGGGAGGTTGCATCCCAATCCTATTTGGGGTTCATTTCCAGGCATTTCTGGGTTGCTTCTTGGCACAAGGCTGTACAAAGTGTTTACAGACACACCCAGAACTTTCCATGTATCCACTGGCAGAAGAATGTCCTTCCAAAAGGAAGCTGACTGGTGACCCAGCATGTTCCAGTTGTGAAGGACTTGGGGGCAGGGAGAGGGTGGGGTCTCAGCAATCTGCTGGGGCAGTCCGCACCTACACAGGTCACACCAACACTGACCACCATCTAAATCAACTTTCTCACACTGGGCACACACGTGCAGGTCTCATTTACCCGTGATCCCACCGGCTGGTCAGGAGACCTCTCTGCAGGATGTAGCACCTTCTCACCCACCCTCAGGGACACCCAGGCCCGGGGTCAGCACCTGCGGTCCAGCTGCCCTCTGTCCTGAGCCTCCCTGCAGGCCTGGGGTCACCTCTCCGGAAGATGCAAGGTCAGGGGCTCTGCACTTCTGTGTCTCTGTGGGACACACCCTGGCCCACCACCCCAGATGCCCAGGCCAGCCTCTCCCACCTGAGGGGTGAGGTCTGGCCCCACAGGACTCCACGCCCCAAGTCCT
>NW_007247775.1:207567-212399 GCF_000164805.1 Carlito syrichta | reverse complement strand
GCCCCGCCTATCCCTGCAGTCCCCAGCCTGGGCTCAGTAACCTGGAGCCCCCCACTTCCGCCTCTCTCTCAAGGAGTGTGCCTTTGGGGACATGTGGGGACTGCATCCTAGGGGGTCTTGCCAACTATGGGAACCAGCCCAGGTCATTCATGAGGGTGGTCCAGGGCTGCTGTAAACCCCTCGGTTTTGACCCTTTGCAAAGACTCCTTGCAAAAGCCTTTGCACGGGCCAGCTCCAACCATTACCCTGGGTCACAGGATCCTCAATTCAAGAGGAGGCTGAGGGCCCCTCCCTGACTGGTGGCCAGTGGAGGAAGTGGGGGGTTGGCGGGGAGAGGTCAGGAGACCCTCAGAGGAGAAAGGGAGGCGGAGTCTCTGAGCAGTCGGAATCCCAGCCTCTCCTGGCTGGTGTGGCCCCCATAGCCAAAGGTCCGGCTCCAGTGTCTTTCTCCCACATTGATAAGGCACCGCCCCGGGCCCCAGGTGGACCTGCCTTTGTCCTTGGCTTGCAGAAGTCCTCCTGGACCGTGGGCCTGCCTGGCCACCTTCACTTGGCCTCCTCCACAGGTCTAGTGTGACCCTGAGTTGGCTTCCAGCTCAGCCTGGCTCCGGGCTGGGGCCGAGCACTGGGACTCCTCGCTCAGGGCACAGACCTCCTCCAGGAAGCACCCTGGTGTTGATGCATGGTCCCCCTCAGCATCCAAGAGCAAACAGCACTTCCCCCACCACCCATCGCCATCCTCATGTCCAGCCTCACTGGCGGCTCCTAGCCCTGCATATGGGCTCCGTGGCTGGTGGTGGCCGCCTCACATGCCCAGCTCTTGCCCTGCCAAATGTCCTCTGGGCTGGCCCGGGTCTCACCCCAAGTCTCCATTCCCAGCCCCAGGTGGAGCGGGTCTCCCAGGTCACCAAGGCAGCCTCTGCAGCCACCAGGACCCTCTTCCTACCCCACTGGGGATGATGGAGCTGATGTCGGCCAAGCCCAGTGTGTCACGGTGCCCATTTCATCTAAACCTCGGGCCGTCCTCGGGGCCTGTGCCACCATCAGCCCATTTCACAGAGGCCAGGGCACTACAGCTGAAGACAGAGGTTGAACCAGACTGCCAGCATCAGCTGGGAATGAGCCGTGGGTGGGTGCACAGCCTGCTGCGTGATGACTTTTGCGCCGCCCACCAGTGTCAACGGTCTCTACGGGCCTGGCCCACACACCCTGGCACCAGCGCACGGGCTGCCTCAGGCCACAGGCTGACCCTGCAACACCCAGTCCACTGCCATCCTAGAGGAAGGGGCGCCAGGGCCCAGGGCCAGGAACAGCTGCCAGGACCAGGCCCAGGCCAGCGGGGGCCCAGGCCCCCCTCGTGGCCCAGCCAGGAGCTCCAGGGCTGATCCCACGGTAGGGGGATGGGACCCTGTTCTCATCCAGCCTGACAGTTTCGCCTGCTGATATGATCAGTTCCCAGAGCTTTCACAGAGGGCGTGTGCACACCTGCAGCGTTCAATTTGCATCCAGAGTTTACAGGGCCGTCTCATCTTATCTCCAAGATGCAGAGACGCTTGAAGGACGCCAGTGGGACTCGCCCCAAGCCCACCCACGGCCGGCCGGCCACCTGCCCCGCTCCTACCTGCCTCTCTGGGGCCCTGGGCCTGGGCTGAGTGCTGCGCCATAAGCCTGGCCCCAAGTCTATCCACGCGAAGTGCGGCCATGGGACCCTGCACCGAGGGCTTAGTGTGCACCACCAGGCCCCTCTGCCCCTCCCCATAGACTTTCTCCCGTGGCAGGGGCAGGACGGGCAGAGGGTCTGGGGCCTGCAGGGCTGGGAGGCCTTTTTGCTTTTGAACCTCAGGGAGCAACACACACACACAGTTCTTTACGTGAACTTTATTTAACTCCCTGGTAGCAGCATCACTGAGGCAGGCCTCACACGCACGTGGCCATCCCAAGAGGGGGCTTAACCTGCTGTTCGGCGCCACTGTTGCCAAGGCCGTTCTCCTCCCTGAGGAGTGAAGAGGGGTGTTGGCAGTGTGATGGGGGCTGCAGCATGACACTGTGTGTACATGCATGGGGCGGGTGCATGTGTGTGCGTGTGTGCTTGTGCCGGGTGGGACACTACCCGGCTGGGCCCACCAGAACCTCTGTCCTCACCTTGCCCTTGAAGCGTAACCTCAGCTTCCACTTACCTCAGATTTTAGCTGCTGGAAGGTTCTGGAAGGCATGGTGAGTCCTGTGATCATGCAGCCGACTACTGCCCTGGCACAAATGGGCTCCCTGAAGAGACCCTATATCTTGGCACAAAATTTTCACTGAAGTAAGTGCAGAAGTGACTCTTATCTCCCCGTTGTGCATCTGTGTGGTGCGTGGAGAGCTGTAAGCCTCACATCCGGGGCCCGCAAGATGGCTATTCGCCCACAGCCCATCTCTGTGGCGCCTTGGGGTCTTGCTGCGAAAGACACTGCCCGGTGTTACCCACCACAACAGGGTCAGACGGGGCGCAGCCCACCAGCTCCCATTTCCTTCCGTGGACATCAGCCTGGGTGGGTCTGCCACACGCGTGAGCATGGCAACCCTCGAGTGGGGGTGTACTCTTAACTAGGGATCGCTACGTTCAGGGTACATGAGGTCCCTTCAGAGCCACCCAGCAAACTGCCCGGGGCCATGTTTCTGGACTCTTCTCCATGGCATGGTGTCCACTCTAGTTGTGCGTGTTTGTAACGTGTTATCTGTGCCTGTCCATGTGCTCCAGTTTTTCCTGAGGACCCACACACTGTGGCGTTTCACAGATTTTCCCTGAGGCACAGACAGGAAGCTGAATGTGGCCACGAGACATGGACGGCCCCTTCTCTAGCTGGGCAGGTTTGGGGTCATGGGCAGATTATGACAGCCTTTCCTTTCTGGAGCCTCGGCTGTTAAAGCCATCAGAAACCCTGGCAAGGGTCAGCTCCAACCCTTACCCATCATCACAGGTGTGAGGTGTGGACGCTGCTGCTGGCACTCCCAGAAGCGCAGACACTGGCTACTGAAGAGGACGAGCCCTTGCCAGTCCCAATTGCCTCTCTGAGTGCGTCCCAAAGACAATTGGCCTGCACCCTCCTCTGGAGTGTCTCGGGGGGAACACGCCGTGGCCTCGCCCTGTGGCTAGGGAGGAAGTGCGGCTTTCAGTGGCAGGTGAGTCACTGTGCAAATCTACACAAGTTGGTTTAGAAGTGGAGGAAAACCCACACTAGTTACAAAACGGTTTCCTGAAGTATCCGAACACATTTTGCGTTCATTTGTTTTGTAGGTGCTACTTGTTTTTGCATTTGTTTTATGAGCTTTACTGGTTTTTATCACAATCAAAATAATGCTGGGTCTGTTGCGTTATCCCCTGACAGCCGGGATCCATCTTAGGGCACACAGCAAGTGCCTAATAATGGTTGCACTGCGGATGGAAACTGGCCTCTTCTCGTTCCTGGGCCTCCGCGCGTCGGTGGGTACAGCCCAAATTGGAGACGCACTAAAACCTCAACACTTGCCCTGCACAAGCCCCTCTTCCGGTGCCCCTGCTGCAGGTGAGCGGCGGGCCCCGGACCAAGGGGCCTCCCTCTCTGGCTGCCTTGGGGGCTTCCGCCTGCCTTCTCTCCACAAACCCATCACCAACGCTTGGCATCAGGCAGTTTTGGCCCAGAAATCCCTTCTGTAGTTTGAATGCTTGTCACTGTGACTTGGAAATTTCTGGAGAGTGTGCCGGGGACACAGGGGCTGCCTGGTCTGCTTCTCAGCCCCCAGCATCACTCCATTGTGCTGTCTGTGTCTGGAAACCATGGCCTCATGTGTTTTTTGGGGATTGTTTTTTCGTTGTGAGTCGGGTGTCCCTCTGTCACCCATGCCAGAGTGCGGTGGCTCCACCACAGCTACCATGGCCTCCACCTGCCGGGCTCAGGTGATCCTCCCGCTTCAGCCTCCCTAGTAGCTGGGACAACAGGTACATGCCACCAAGCTGGCTAATTTTTGATTTACTTACAAAGTCTCGCCAAGTTGCCCAGACTGGTCTCGAATCCCTGGGCTCAGGCAGTCCTCTCGCTTCAGCCTCCCTAACTGCTGGAACTACAGGTGTGAGCCACCACGCCCACCTGTTTCACATGTTTTGCCTGGTATTTTAGTTGTCTCAGTTGAGAGGGTGAATCTAGTCTCTATTCCCTTTAATGGAGGTATTATTGTACAGAATGTTATAACGGAAAATTATGTTTCGGTAGATGATAACTTTTTCTTGCTTGTACTTTCAAAAACTGTTTTTTTGTTTTATTGATCAGATAGAGTTAGCTCTTTAAGATATTTTGTTGTTTTCGTGTGTTGATTTTGTTACTCTTTTTCCCAACCTTTAAAGTATAACCCTCTGTCCACATCTTCTCAATCACTTTTCATGTCTGTTGGACACAATCATGGCTACACATGATCCTCTTAGTACTGCTTTGACTGCGTGCACAGGTACCTATATTTTGTACTTTCATTGTCATTAGCTTCTAGATTGTCTATATGTTAGTTTTTATTTGTTTTTTTTTACCTCAATACAATAGTTATTAAGTACATGGGTGGGTTTTTGTTTGTTTTCGTTTTTCTGGTTAATTTAAAATGTTTGTATTATGGTCAGAAAACGTAATTTGTGCATATTTGTTTTTTTGGTGCTGTTCAAATTTCATGTGTGTTGAAAATATTTTGTTTGCTGGGCATATGACTTTCTATGTATCTATTTTATTAAAATTTTTTAATGGTGTATTTTAACAATTTATATCAACATTTATTTATTTATTGAGAATTGGTTTATTTATTATTATTATTTTTTTTTGAGTTGGAGTCTC
>NW_007247775.1:189033-207547 GCF_000164805.1 Carlito syrichta | reverse complement strand
TACCACGCCTGGCTAATTTTTGATTTATTGTAGAGATGAGATCTCGCCAAGTTGTCCAGGTAGTTCCCGAACCCACGGGCTCAAGCAATCCACTCACCTCAGCCTCCCAAAAGCACGGGATTACAGGCTGAGCCACTGAGCCCAGCTGAGTATTGGTTTATAATATGAGAAAAAAATTATTAAAGGCTCTGTGAATTTGTTAATTAAGTCTAGCTTGTATTTTACATTTTCTAATTCACACTTCATGGCACATGAGTCGCTTGGCTGTTTTATCTTGTGTTTGGTTCAATCTTTTTTATGTGTGCAGTGTTCCTCTTCTTTCCACGCAATGCGTGGCACCACATTTCATCTTCTCCGAAGGGGCCACCAGTCCCCACGTGCGCGGCATATCTTCTTCAGGCTCCTGGGGTTGCTTGGCTCTGGGCATCTCTTGCAGAGTTGGCCATGTTTTCTTTGTAGCCCTGAGAGGGAGGTCATCTGTGTGCCCTGCAGACTCTGTGGAGGTGCGGTATGAAGTGATTGCTGAGCCCAGCGCTGTCCTGACCCACTGTCCTGGCTGGGTGGCTGGAGCAGGTGGCATGGACAGGACCTGACTTCCCCTGTGGCCCCAGAGCGCAGAGTGGGATCTCAGTGTGTGAGATTCCTGCGACCCTGGGGCTGCCAACCCTGGGGCTGCCGCCAGTAGTCTCAGCATGGAGGCTGGAGTCGGAGCTCAAGGTGCAGGCACCCAGGCGCCCTTGGCTGACTCCAGGGAGGACCTTCCACACCACCCTCTGGCAGGCCAGCCTTGACAGCTCTTGGCCTGTGGTGCCTCCCTGACATCTGTCTTCAGGTCCTTGTGCTGTCTTCCCTGTGTGTGTGTGTCTGGGCCTAAATACCCTCTTTTTATAGGAGGACACTAGGATATTAGATTAGAGGCCATCAGAGAAACCCCTAGGTTCATGGGGTGGAGTGGGATGCCCCCTTAGTGTGGGGCGTGTCCAGGGATCCCTGGGTGGGTAGGTGTGTTGCGAGACCTTCGGGGAACCCAGACGGAGCCGCCAACTTCTTATCCCTAAGGGAGGCAGGATGAGCCTGTCCTGTGGGATGGAGTCTCTGTCACTGTTCACTTCGTCTGGGGAAGCAAGCAGAAAGAATGTTCTCAGAACAAAGGGTGGCCCTGTGCTTGGACTCCTCCCGGCGTGGGGACAGCCTCCTGGCTGAAGCTGCTTTCCTGCCTTTACCGCAGACGGAGCTCTCGCAACCTGGGGATGACTTCTGGGAACCTTCCTGGGAGAATTTGCAAATAAAGGCAAAAGGAGATGAGAACTGCCACAGGCTGACCTGCAGGCACGGTCTGGGCACTGGCACAGAGGTGGCTTGGACAGCTCGGCAGTCACTGTCTTCTCTGCACCAAGGGACGCTGCCTTGGCAAGGGGCACCCGGGTGAGAGCTCGCGCCAGCCCGCCTCCCAGCATTGCCTCCTGATGCATGTCCAGCCGCTGGAAGGTTCCTCGGGGCCCACCACTCACAAGGTCAGCTAGGCCGCACCAGGAGCTGAGGCTCCTGGCTGGTCCCTGTTGAAATCAGCAGGGGCTGGAGCAGGGCTTGTGCCAAGGCCCCCAGCGTCCCTGTGTTGGAAGGCCTCGCAGCCCTGATGTGCAGCTGAGAACGGGGCCTAGGGCCACCCCTCAGTGCCAGCCCGCCATCCACATGGTGACCTCCCCTAGTACCGATGGCTGCAGTCCCAGATCATCTCAGAAACGCAGCGTCCTTCACCCAGCCCCGTCCCGGTGGTAGGTGTCAGTGGCAGCCGCGGGTGACACTGTTGGGCCCCGTGGGTGCACTGCCGTCCTCCTGCTCGCATGTGGGGGACATCCCAACTCTGGACACAATGGTGAGGTGGAAGGAGGCCGCTGTCCAGGAGCACATGCCTCAGCTCTGTTTGCCCTCGGGTGCTTGGGGACGCCAGGACGGCCTAGTCAGGCTGCAGAGCTGGGATGAGGAACAGGCACCGTCCTTAGGCAGAGATGCTGGTCTCATGTGTATGCATACGTGTGTGCAAGTTTCTCAAGTGCATCTATGTATGCATGTGAGCCACTCTCATGTACATATGTGTGCTACTCTAATGGTCATGCATGTATATACCTGTTGCACATGTGTGCCACTCTCCTGTGTGTATGTGTGCACTGTGTGCCCCTCCCGAGTTCATGCATATGTACACATGTGTACCACTCTCATGTGCATGTGTATTAATACATGCACGTATGCATGTGTGTGTATGTGCACTTCCCCTGCAGTCCTGTTTGCAAGTGGATGAAAACTCCGGGAACGCCCCACATGCCCATCACTGGTAAATTGGGTGCAATTGATCACGTCCACCCTATGGAATTTCACTCAGCCTTTCAGAAGGTCAAGGCTGAGTAGGCTCTTGTGGAGAAGGTCCTGGCGGTCTGTTATGTGAACACCTACCCAGATCAGAACATATTTGCTGGGATTTTGTTTGTACAAAAATGTTTTCCACGTGTGCACGGCAAACAGCTTGAAAGACATGCACTCCATAGTTAACCGAAGCTGCTTCTGTTGAGAGGAGAATGGGGACCTTTCTTGCTTCGGTTCTTAACTTTTTTTTAATGATAAACACTTGCTTTTTAATAGATGGGGGAAGCGTTTAAAAAACTAAGAGTTTAAGAAATGGCAGATGACAGATTGTGTCATGGGGCTGACTGGGTGGGGATCCTCTAAGCCCGGTGGGGGCCAGCCTGTCGCTAGTCCTGGTGGACGCCCGGCTGGGGGTGACTGACAGGCCTCTGCAGCCCCCAGCAACTGGCAGCCCCCGCCGCAGGGAAAAAGCCTCAGGTGGGAGAAAGAGCCTGACGGTTCCTGGGGCTTTGGGGTGGGTTGTGCTCTACAAAGACATCTGGGCAGAAACCGGGTTGGCCTTTTCATTCTCACTCGTTCTGCTTTAAAAGATGAGGTAGAACACGCATCCCACTTCCCCCAGAGTTGAAAACAGGCTTCATGACGTCACAGTGCTGGTGGCACATCAGGACCCAGACAGCGGATCCGCTCTCTCCTCTCTGGACCCATCAGCCCCAGCACCTGTCAGGAGTATGTTGTGGGGCGTGGCAGAGGGGTGGGCATGGGGGCGGGGTCTGTGGTCAGAATCTGCCAGACTTGCCTATGCCCAGAACGGCCCTTGTGGGGTAGAGGGGACCAGAGGAGGGGTGGGGGTGGGGTCCGCTGAGGACAGAGTTTGGAGCAGACAGTCGCGTTTCCAGGTGGCTTTGTAAATTGGTGGCACAAAAAGGTGGCCCTCTTCCAGGCCCGGTGTGCTGGGGGAACAGGGCTGCTTCTTTCTGCAAAGAGAAGGAAAAGCAGAGCGTCTCTGGCTCTTGAGACAACTGGCATCAAAGGGAAAGAAGACACCTCTCCCTTTGATCTTGGAGCTTCTCCCCCACCCTCCACCACCCCTCCCGCCAGCAAGGGGGTTAGGGCCAGCGAGGTGACTGTGGGGGGCGCCAGGGCCCCATGCCACGATCCCAGACCAGAGGCTCTTTCCCTCCTGCTGAGCTTTGAAGGGATTAAAGACAGCAGGAAGGACTGGTCTTGGAGGCCTCCAGGGAAGAGGCAGCCTCTTCTCTAGAAACTGGCTGAACGAAAGAAGGACGTGTGTGTTCAAAAGGGCGAAGACATGTCCCTGTCCCCCAGGGCGGCTCTCAGCTCACACTTGGCGGACATGGCTCAGGCATCAAGCTGCTGGCGCTCAGGGTCCTGGAAGGCGTCTTCTCCGCCCCGGCGTCCAAGGGCAGCTGGACGCTCAGCCAGCCGTGAGGGACGCGTGGCCTGACCACCACCTGGGAGAGAGGCTTCTCTTTCTAGGTGAGCTATGTGTGGCTCCCCAGCTCGTCCAGGTACCCTCGATGGACATCTCCGGAAGGCAGGGCCGAGCTGTCCCCGGCCTGACCAGGGAGGCAAGGCAGAAGAGGCCGTGCAAGGGTAAGGGGACATGTGCCGAGGGACGACTCATTGGCGGCTGTCTGAAGGCGCCCGTGCTAGGGATCCTGAGAAGGCGTCGAGCCAGCCTGGCTGGAGGAGGTCACCTCAGCCCTCTCTGGTAACAGTGCTTGGTGTCCCAGCACACTTGGACATGAACCCGAAGACCCTGGAAGACACGAAGGGACAGAGGGCACCGTCCACCTCCACCAAGCCCGGGGTCCAAGGGAGAGGCCGGCGGCACAGGCAGCATCTACAGGCCACGTGCATGGAAGCGCCCAGGGCCCTTGCACAGGGCATGTGCTTCTCCCCACATGTGGGAAGGAACCAGCCCCCGAGTATGCGGAAGGGACCCACATGGCATTGGCGTCTACCCCAAAGGATTTCATCTCAGTGCAGATGTCCATCCAGCGCCACCTCCACTGGAAAGTCAGCCCCGGCTGGCGGGTGCAAGGAGTTGGCATCCCCGGAAGGCTCCATCTGTCCCAAGCGTCTGGGCAGTGTAGCCGGAACCGGCCCGGGAGGCACATCCTTTGGCTCACAGCACCGGTCAGGCTCCCAGCACAACCCCATGTCTGTGGGCTGTCTGGCCGTGTCCTTGGGCGTTTCGCCAGTGCAGCTGTGGGTCCGGGGCTGGGAACCTGGTGTTCTCGTGTCCCACAAAGAGAAGCAGCAGGCAGGTGTCTGGTCCAGCTCCACTTTTCAGTGGGCCGTTATTAATCACCAGCTGTGTGGACCCAATAACCCACAGGAGAGGATCTGGACTCAACCTTCTTCATCAGCAGGGCCTGGTGCCTCCCCTCGCCCCACCCAGCCTCCCCGGGACGCCCCTCACTGTAGGCCCAGGCCCTCCCAGCCTTGGATGGCCCTGGGGCGCCAGGCCCTGCCCCCGCCACATGGCCGCTCTCAGCATCCACCCCACCCGTCTGTGCCACAGGCCCCGAATGGGGCCTGCTGAGGCAGTACTTCCGGGCGGAATGCAGGGCGGCTCTGTACCTGCCCCCACCACGTGTACACATGCATCTACACGGCATGCAGACACACACGTGCTCACAAGTGTGCACTCTCACGCGTGTACTCACATACATACAGATGTTGCATGCACACACAGGCACGTACTCCATGCACACACACGTTCTATGCACACACAGGCATGCACTCACTAGCACATACACCTGTGCTAGTGAGTGAGGGAGGCCACCTCTCCCTCCTTGCTGGCAACCAGGAAGCTCAAGGCACCTTCAGGCCTTAAGAACAGAGCAGCTTCCCGTGACCCACCCCCCTCTGCACCCTCTGTGAGGGGACGTAGGGGCGACATCACCCCGCATTCCAGAAGCAGGAGCCCATGCCCAGCAGTCGTAGGGGAGAGAGCAGTAGCTGAGGACTCAGCAGAGGCAGGTGGTGACAGCCCGAGGCCTACTGGCCACGGTTCTCGCCCCTACCGCCCCTGATGGCCAGGCATCTCCTGTGGCTGCCATGACAGGTCACCACAGACACAGTGGCTCCAAATAGCACACACACTCTCTTCCCACCCCAGAGTTAGAGGGACAGAGCGGACCACACGCCAACATCGAGATCTGGGCAGAGCCAGCTCCTCCTGGACACTTGGGGAAGGGTGGTCCTGGCCTCTTCCAGCTCCAAGAGGTGCCACACGCCAGGCCCGTGGCCTCTTCTCTGTTGTAATTGGCAATGGTCATGGGCCTTCTCATGTGGCATCGCTCTGACTCTCTTCATGGTCAAGGACTCCCGTGGCCAGAGTGGGCCACCAACATAGTCCCGGGTCCTGCCCCCACCTCAAGGTCGACCAGTCGGTCAGCCACCATGAGGCCACAAACTCAAATGCCCGGGAGGTGGACCGTTCTGGGGGCCACCAATCTGCCAGCCTCATCAGCAACCGCTCTGTGCTAAGTCGGAAACAAAGACAAAGTTGGAAAACATGCGTGAAAGTCTGGGCACTGCATGTCCTGTGCCTCAGAGGAGCCTCAGGGACCCACAACCCTTTCCCCAAATTTCATTGCCATTTTCGCCACCCGTTTTGTCTCAGAGACGGAGAGAGACATAGAAATAGAGACAGAAAGACAGAGTGAGACACACAGGGAGAGACAGAGACATAGAGAGAGAGACAGAAAGAGACACATAGGGAGAGACTAAGACAGAGACAGAGAGACACAAGGAGAGAGACAGAAACACAGAGACAGGCAGAGACAGAGAGACACAGGGAGAGAGGCAGAGACACAGAGACAGAGAGAGACACAGGGAGAGACAGAGACACAGAGATAGAGACAGAGACAGAGAGACACAGGGACGGACAGAGACACAGAGAAAGACAGAGATAGAGAGACAGAGACAGAGAGACAGAAAGAGACACATAGGGAGAGACAGAGGCAGAGAGAGAGACAGAGTGCCCCAGGACTGGCTTTCAGGACACACCTTTCCTGGGTGGAATGTCCTGTCCCCAAAGCACCCCTCACCGAGGCCTCGTGCAGTGGGGTCTTAGGGCGGCAGGCTACATGGCGGAACAGACAGTGGTGGCTGGTCCCATGGCCCTGAGAGCCCAGCAGGGCCGCTGTCAGGTTTGGAACCTGGTGTTGACCGTTTGTTTCCTGAGGAAGTTCTCACTTGAGTTTTCAATTCCCAGTCGCTTCTCATTCACAGGCCGGGGATCCCTGCCAGCGCCGTCCCACGGAGTCCCGTCCCGCCCACCGCACCTGTGTCCCTGAGGTGCTGGCCAGGAGGCGGCACACACCCATGGGCGCAGCTCCCCTGTGCCGAGGGACTGCACGTGGGAACAGGAATACACTGATCATGTGTGGGCTACTCAGCTGTCCGTGGCAATCTCCCCGTGTCCTGGAGCTGCACGTCCAGGCAGGGCAGGGCGTCCCTAGAAGGCCCCATCTGCTGCCTCCTGGCACATCCCCACACCACAGACAAGGGTTCTTGTCCCTGTCCCTTCTAGAAGGGCACTGGCCTATGGGACTTCAGCTCACGACCTGGTCCCTCCCAAGGCCTTACCCACAAATGCTCCCGGGCAGCTGGCCTTGACCTTGACTCTGGGGACCCAAATGTGCTTGACATGTGTCTGGGTCCACCTCCACCCCCAGATCAAGATGGAGGATGGTACGGCTTCCTGGGGCCCACCCAGAGACCTCATGCTGACAGCCCTCGTGTGACCTCACATGGACAGAGCCACACACGTGCCGTGGTCCTCTCACCAAGGGGCAGCCCAAGTGAGTGACCCAGCCTTCTCCTTCTTCTGGCGGTGTGGGCAGCTCCCGCTTGTCCTACCTGGGCAGCGGGCGGAAACCCCAGCTGAGGCTGGAGGGCCATGAGTTCTCGTGGTGGCCTGGCCCGTGGGGTGCACCCTGAGCCCCGTGCATGTGGCACATGGCCTTCAGGAAGGGGCACGCTCACCCGCCTGTTGCTGTTCCTGTGAAGTTTAGGACCCGTCCTAGAGGTTTCCTTCTCTACAGTCAGCGCTGCCTGTCCTGGGTGAGAACCTACCCGAGGGTGCGAGCAAGGCCGTGCCCCTCAGCATCCCCCAGGGCTCACGGCCACGCACACTTGCCTTCCTTTCATGTGAGGTGTGGGCCAAGGTTCACTTGCTCCCTCTCCAGGTCTCCTCTCCATCTCTCTCTCTCTAGCCCTATCTCTGTCTCCATCTCCCTGTTTCTCTCTCCATTCTCTCCTTCTGTCTCTCTCTTTCTCTATCTTCATCTCTGCCTCCTGACCTGTGATTCTAAATGGGTCACGGGAACACCACATTCTTTGCCAACCTTGGCTTAGGAATTGATGTGAGACCCATGTCCACTTCTGGACAACCAGACTCAGGAGAGGGTTTCTTCAGCTTTTCAAAACCTTCTTCACAGGGCAGCTCAGCCTCTTTTCTTCGGTTTCTCTGGGGAGTGCAATGAAGCGTGTGTCATTGCAGCTCCACCTGGCAGTCTCTTTGCCCCCTTGAGGAAGCCAACGTGAGGGCAAAGCTGCCCCCAGAGCTGAGCAGAGCCAGGGTGAAGAGACAGACCAGGGCAGGCAGGGCCCTGCAGAGTGATGGGCCAGAGGGACAGAGCCAGAGTTCTGAGCACCCCTCACCTGAAACCTGCCCTGAAGGAGGATTGCCCCTTGGGAGGCATTCCCTTACTCGGCTGTCCCAGGGATCATAGCATCCTGATCAACACAGGCACTCCGATGTAACGCCCAAGGCCTGTTGGGGCCAAGTTGTCATGTGAGGTGTGCGTGAGAGAAGGCACAGCGTGAAGGGGGGCAAGGAGAGACAGGCTAAGGGCCAAATACTGGAGGAGGTGGGAGGGGCGTGCTTTCTGTCTCTCTCTCTCTCTCCCTCTCTGTCTAGCTCTCTGTCCCTCTCTGTTTCTCTCCACCTCTGTCTCTGTCTCTCCCCCAAGTCTGTCTATCTCTGTCTCTTTCTCCCTGTCTCTGTCTCTCTCTGTCCTCTGTCTCTCTGCCTTCCTTCGTCTCTGTTTCTGTCTCTCTATCTCTGTCTCTCTCTGAGACTAGCTTAGGACGCAGGAGGCCTCCCCTCTTGTGGGGGTGAGGGGGCAGTGAAGGACGGGGGAGCGAGTGAGTGAGGTCCCTGCTGTGGTGCCCGGCCATGAGTGCCTTCGTGGGGATGGAGGGGGTGAGGAGAAGGGGTGGCCTGGGAGCCATGGCCTTGGAGGACCTGGGTGGGGGAGAGAGATAGCAGAAGTGGCCTCATGAATGGAGGGGGTGAGGCAAGACTGGGGGAGGTGGCTGCCCAGAAGAGTTTGCAGCAGGAGGGGACCTGGTGTGCTCCCTACAGAGCACCCCTACAGCCTAGAGGAATATTGGGGGCATGGGTTCCACAACACCCACTGCTAGGAGGGCACTTGTGGGGTACGGGGCAGAGGCTGTGGGAGAAACGTCCTCGGGGCCTTGGGCAGTGGCATAGAAACAGGTGAGGACTGGTGTCCAGGTCACAGGATGGAGTGGGTCTGAGCCAGCGCCATGGGGGAGGGGTGGGCTGGAGGACTGGCCTTGCTGTACTTGTCAGAGTTAAGGAGCGCCTTGAAAAGTCCTTTAATAAATGCACGGAAAAAGCACATGCATGCAAGGAGGCTGTGTCCCCGGGAGCACCCGCAGAGCACGATGGCCCGGCGGGTTCCCAGCACCGGCTGGGCCTGAGGGGCTGCCTGGGTCCTGCATCTCTCCGACTGAATCCATGCTGTCTGCCAGGAGGCGGGGTGACCAGTGGCCGACCCCAGCAGGCCCGCTGCTTTGTATTCGGTGACCTAGCTGAAATCATCAACCAGTAAATAGTTTCTTTTGAGTTGGAGTCTCACTCGGTTGCCCCTGAGCAGTGGTACACTCAGGGCCACAGCAGCCTTGACCTGCTGGGCTCAGGCGATCCTTCCTCCTCAGTCTTCCAAGTAGCTGAAATTATAGGCACGCACCCCCACACCCAGCTAATTGTTTTATTTATTGTAGAGATGAGGTCTCACCGAATTGCCCAGGCTGGTCTTGAACCCATGGGCTCAGGCAATCTTCTCACCTCGGCCTCCCAAAGTGCTGAGATTACAGGCTGAGCCACTGTACCTGGCTGGATGACATCTTTAAAGTTTGTTTTTCTGCCTCTACTGAGATTTTTATGTGCTATTTTCTTTTTTATATTTTATTACATGTTGTGTGCATTTATTTAATTTTTACTCTTCTTGCGTATCTGGACTATGTTTTAATTAGTTGTGGTATATTTTTATAACCTCTCGATTGTAATTTGCTCATTTTTGAGGATATTTGTGTCCACACTCACGCCAGAGATTGTTGTAAAGTTTCTTTCTCGCAAGGACCTCGTCAGAGTTTAATAACAAGGTCATGCTGGTCTTTTAAATAAAGTTGCAAAGTATGACTTACTTTTTTCTTTTCTCTAGAAGAGTGTGTGTGGAATTGGCGCTGCTTCTCCCGCAAGTATTTGAAAGCATTACTGGTAGAGCCAACTAGAGTTTTCTCTGTGGGGACATTTTTTTTTTTTTTGAGTTGGAGTCTCACTCTGTCGCCCAGACTGGAGTGCAGTGGCCGCTCCCGGCCACCGCAGCCTCGACCTGCTGGGTTCCAGCGATTCTTCTGCCTCAGCCTTCCGAGTAGCCAGAATTACAGGCACGCGCTACCACACCCGGCTAATTTTTTGATTTTATTGTAGAGATGAGGTCTCGCCTGCCAGGTGGGTCTCGAACCCACAGGTTCAGGCAATCCACTCACCTCAGCCTCCCAAAGGTGCAGGATTATAGGCTGAGCCACCGAGCCCGGCTTGTGGGGACATTTTTAGCAGAACTATTCAAACTCATAAATCTTTCTTGTGTCAGTTTTGGAAGACTGCATTTTTCAGAATTTGTTAAATTTTATTTATTTAATTTTTTAAAATTTTGAGCTGAAGTCTCTCTCTCTGTTGCCCTGGCTAGAATGCAGTGGCACGATCACTGCTCACCTCAGCCTTGACCTCCTGGGCCCAGGTGAGCTGTGATCAGAAAAAGCCTCTGAGAGGCTGGGACTACAGGCACATGCCACTTTGCCCGGTTAATTTTTTGACCTTTTGTAGAGACGAAGTCTTGCTGTGTGGCCGAGCTCGTCCTCGAGCTCCTGGGCTCAAGCAGTCCTCCCACCTCGGCCTCCCAAAGTGCTGGGATTGCAGGCGTGAGGCACACGTCCAGCCAAATTTTCTAAGCTGCCACATTGATTGGCGTACATTGTTTGGCATATACTTTGTTAGTGCCCTGATACCCGTGGGGTCCCTGGTGATGTCACCATTTTCATCTCCAATATTATTAATTTGGGTCTTCTTATTTTTTAAATCAAACTTTGTAAGGGTTTGTCATTTTATCTTTATTATTTTATTTCAAGTGAACAGCTCTTGGCTGGTGATTTTTTTCCTCAGGTATATTTGGTATTTCATAACTTGCCCATGTAATCTTGATTGATTTCTTCCTTCTAATGTATTGAATTTAGTAGTTCAACTTTCTGCTCTTTTTTCCAAGTTCCTGAGAAAAAGGTTGCCCTGACCCAGTGTTTTCTCTACCACATGTGGGGAAGGTGGGCGTTTCTCCCCAACCCAGCTTTACTGAGGTCACACAAGATTTCATCATTCACGTTGTTATTTTAATTCGAGGATAAACGTTCCCTAAGCTTCTGCATGGTCTCTCTTTGACTAATGGGTTATTTGGTAGTTTGCCAAACATGTGGAATTTCCACGCATCTTTTTCCTTGATTTCCAGTGTAATTTCGTTGTGGTTATAAACCCTGCTCCAAGAGTTTTTTGCCCTTCGGATGGTGTGAAGCCTGACCACCCCACCAAATCATTAGCTCAGACACATCCCTCGTCCACCAGGGAAGACCCGTGGGCTGACATCAGTCCTCACAGAGGCTCTGACCACGTCCTCATGGCAAGCCACCTGGTGGCATTTCTCAAATCCTCACCGTTGCTGCAGGTTTCCTGCCTGTGCATGGCTCACCTCGCTGCCTGTCATGCACTTGCATGACCACAGGTCGTCTGGAGGCGCACAGTATGTTTCATCTTATGTTTGCAGCCCAGCACAACAATCCTTGTCTTTCTGTTAGTGTGTTCATGTGATTAAATGGCCACACTACTCAAGACAGGTCCACGCTCCAACCCCCTGCCACAGTTGCCTGCCGTGGCCTCCTCGGCTCTACCCTTCTCCTCCCAAGAGCTTCTGAGCACCAGATTCTTCTTTTCTGTCCCCTTCCTTGCCCTCTCCATGTCTGTCTGTCTGCTGACCTACATGGTCCTTCTCTGTCTTCTCACTTTGACCATAATGCGCCCAGGTATGGTTTTCCTTGTGTTCACTCCTCTTTGTAAATATGTGTCTTTTGCTGGTTTGGGGACCTTCCCGACCAGCGTTTCCTCACACACTCCTCCTCCCTCATTCCCCCCTGCGTCTTTGGGCGCCTTCTCACCGTGGCTGTGTGCTGCCTACCCCTTCTCTGCTTGTTTCCTTCTCGTTTTCCCTGCGTCATCCACCATGTTTTCTGCTGCCCCACTTCCAGCCCACCGACCTTGACTCAATGCCCATGCTGTTGTGGCTCCCGCCCTGAAGTGTTCGTCTCAGTACATGCAGTTCTAGCATTAGCATTTCATTTGATTTTTTTTTTTGAGTTGGAGTCTCACTCTGTCACCGAGACTGAAGTGCAGTGGCACACTCCCAGCCACCACAGCTGCGACCTGCTGGGCTCCTGCAATCCCTCTGCCTCAGCCTTCCAAGTAGCCGGAACTATAGGCGCAGGCTACCACGCCCGGCTAATTTTTTTAATTGTAGAAACAAAGTCATGCCAAGGTGCCCGGGTGAGTCTTGAACCCGTGGGCTCAGGTGGTCCACTTGCCTCGGCCTCCCAAAGTGCTGGGATTACAGGTTGAGCCACCAAGCCTGTCCTGATTTTTTTTTTTTAGTCGGAGTCTCACTGTGTTGCCCAGGCTGGAGTACAGTGGCACGCTCATGGCCACCCCAGCATTAACTGGCTGGGCTCCAGTGATCCTTCCACCTCAACCTTCCATGGAGCTGGAACTGCAGGCATGTGCTACCACGCCAAGCTAATTTTGATTTATTGTGGAGACGAGATTTCACCACGTTGCCCAGACTGGTCTCGAACCCATGGGCTCAGGCAATCCTCTACCTTAACCTCCTGAAGTGCTGGAATTATAGGCTTCAGTCATCATGCCTGGCCCATTTTATTTATTTATTTATTATTTTTTTTGAGCTGGAGTCTCACTCTGTCACTCAGACTGGAGTGCAGTGGCCGCTCCTGGCCACCGCAGCCTCGACCTGCTGGGCTCCAGCGATCCTTCCAACTCAGCCTTCCAAGTAGCTGGAACTACAGGTGCGCGCTACCACACCTGGCTAATTTTTGATTTATTGTAGAGATGAGGTCTCGCCAAGTTGCCCAGGCGGGTCTCAAACCCGTGGTCTCAGGCAATCCACTCACCTCAGCCTCCCAAAGCCCTGGGATTACAGGCTAAGCCATCAAGCCGGCTTATTTATTTATTTATTTAGAGTCGGAGTCTCACTCCGTTGCCCAGGCTGGAGTGCAGTGGCATGCTCACGGCCACCCCAGCATTGACCCACTGGGCTCAGGTGATCCTTCTGCCTCAGCCTTCCAAGTAGCCGGAACTATAGGCACGCGCTACCACGCCTGGCTAATTTTTGATTTATTGTAGAGACGAGGTCTTGCCAAGTTGCCCAGGCTGGTCTTGAACCTGTGGGCTCAGGCAATCCATTCACCTCGGCCTCCCAAAGTGCTGGGACGACAGGCTTGAGCCTCTATACCAGGCCCATTTGATTTTTTTTAAGCAAGATTCCATTATCCCATAAAATCATCTATCGTCTTACATGCTCTTTGTGTACCTACTAGCCACACTTAACTCAGATTCTCATTTGCAAGTTGCATTTGGTCTGCTCACATTTGCTTCTACTGATGCTGTCCTTCTGCCTCTCGCTGCCGGCCTGTGTGGTCCTGGCATGGCGGGAGTTTGTCCTTGGAACATCCTACGCGGCAGCAGAGGCTTTGGGTGATGCATCTTCCTCCAGAGGTGACTCACTTTGCTGTCAGGGAAGCTGAGCTCTGGAGTTCAGGAAGCCAGACACCCTAGAAGGCTAAACACCATAGGAGAAAAGCCCCCCCCGGAAGGCGACCAGCCTGCAGCAGGTGTGTGCGCCAGACAGATACCGACCGAGACAGGCAGGACCCACCCCTGAGCCAGCGAGGGAGGCTGCACAAAAAATACCCCGAGAGTGAGCACAGTGGATGCCCAGGATACGGACGTCACAACGGCCAAGAGAAAGACGGCTTTGAGGGCACAGTAGAAACACTCTCACGAGGTCTCAGAAGCCCGTGAAGCCACAGTGAAAACATTTTTGGAGGGAACCTCACAATACAAAGAAAACAGGGCCAGGAAAAGCTGCAGGAGATGTGAGAATAGGAAAGGAAAGAGGGAAACTGAGCCCGAAGAGAAGCATGAACACACACATGCCTGCACACACATGCACATCACATACATGCATTCATGCCCACATGCCCATACACACTCGCACAGCCCCAGAACTCAAGCTCCCGATGACATGATGGAACGAGCCCCGGAGGGGCCAGGAGGGGTCTGACTTCCAGCCGCTCAGTTCTCAGGCGTTGAGAACAGGGCACAGGCAGGGGGTGCCTCCCCCGGCATCCACCCACAGGAACGTCCCCTTGCGTGTCACCACCAAACCCCCTGTGTCCCCTCCTGTAGCTCTTCTCACTTGGGAACCGTAGCGGCCCCCCAGGGCACCCATGAAAACCCAGGACCTTGGGTCTTCCTGTCACCCTCCCAGGACCCACCACTCTCCCCCGGCTGGTCTTGGCCACCCACAGCGCTCTAGGGGGGGCCCTGAACAGAATTCCAATGTCCCCCCACCCTGTAAGTGCTTCAGTCCCCCTGCCCTCCCTCCAGCGGGGGCAAGGTCCCGCCAGGTCCCGCCTTCTGGCCTCGCAGGGGTCCCCTCCCTGGAGCGCTCCTCCTGGTGTCCCTGGGCTCCTCCCGCCCGTGCCGCCCGGCTCACAGCTTCTCACCTCAGCACCAGAGCCACCGGGCTCGGCTCAGGGCAGGGCAACCAGGGCGAGCGAGGTCTAAGGGTAGACGCGTAGGAATCCCCGGGTCTCCACCTGTCGTGAGACCTTGGGGACTTTTCTCCCCACCGGTCTCCCTACCCACTTCCACCCCCGCTTCCTGAGACCAGCACTGGAGACATGCCTGTCCCGGCCTCTCCCTGGCTCTGCTGGGGGCACCCTGGGCCCTGCACGTGAGGCCCTCGCCCCTGCCCTTCTGCACACGCAGCAGGTCTCCCAGATCAGCCTTGGTTTCTTTTCCCCCCAGATCTTTATTTACTTGTATTCGGTTTTGTTAACGTTTTATAAAAATAAACCATTTTATGTTACTTTGTGTTTTACTTTGGCATCCCGGGTACAGTGAGGATTTGCTACATAATTCGCTGCATGGTGGCGAGGCTGGGCCTTCCAGGGAGCCCTCCGTGGGGGTGAGTGGCTGTGGGCCGTCCCCCCTCCAGCCGCACAGTCTCCCCCTGTTCCGCCCTGGTGCCTGCGTGCCGGGGCCTCGTGCCACGTCTGAGTGAGAACACGCAGTGCTCAGCCTGTTTCCGAGTTGATTCACTCAGAACAGAGGTCCCCAGCTGTGCAGGGAACCGGAAGGAAGGAGACAGACGCTCGGACCAACCACTAGGGCTGGAGTTGCTGGGGGAGGTGGCACGGGACCTCTGCCTGAGGGGCAGAGGACCAGCGCCATGGGCCTTGGCGACGGGGCTCCAGCCACAGAGGCCTGGCCACAAGTCTGTCTGCAGCTTTCTCTCTGTCCTGCTCCCTCACGTGGAGGTCACTCCGCGCCTCCTAGAAGACAGGTTCTTGCTTCAAGTTACAAAACAAACTTTCTCCTCGGAGAGTTTGAATTCCAACTTCAAGGGGAGTTAAAATTAGCCCTGAACCACAGCGCTGAGTGTGGGACCCATCAGGAGCCGTGTTCCGCTGCCAACTAAAAGTGACCGTTGGGTCCGTTTCTTGGAACTATTTGAACTTGGGCTGACGTTGTGCCCTTCATGAAGTCGTCAAGTTGTGAGCAAAAGTATAAACTTCAGAAATAATTGATGGCATTTAATGACAACACAAACAAACTTCAAAGCCCCGAGACACAGCAGAACCTCATCAAAGCAGAGAAGCAAATGTGTTTCCAGTTCAGACCCAAAACCCGCCAAGCGGCTGGGCGCGTGCATCTGGCAGGGACGGTTGGGAAACACTGTGGAATGCGGGTGTGTGTCTCTGTCCTTTGTCTGTTTGCTCCCCAGTAATGAGACACTGCCACACGCAGGCCCTCAGAGTCCCAACAAAGCACTTGCTGTTTTTAATTTTCTAAAAGGGACACGTCTCGTGGGGTGGGCAGCACTGACGCAGACTGAGGAGTCTACCAGAGACCGCCAGGCCCGACATTTCGCAAAATGGCTTTTAAGCTTTTGCTTGCACTGATGGACGTTCCTTTTAAGAGCAATCAGCTTTGCAACTTTTAGAATTTTCTGGCAAATCTCGACTCAGGGCTTTGCTCTTGGCCAATCTGACTCCTAAGCACCTTTGACTCTGAAAACCAAGTATTAACCAGAACTTAATATGCTAAAAAGATGAGTCTGATTTAACGAGCTGTTTGTTGACAGGCACAGAGATCATCTGTATTTACAACACAGAATGACCCAGAACCCACAAGGGGCTCTGCCTTGAGGCCACAGACCCTCTGTTATTCGGGAAGACACACAAAGACATGTAAACACAGCCCTGTCCTAAACCTGTGCCCTGTAAATGCACATGTATAAATGTAGCCCTGTCCCGTTGATTTTCATGACACCTGGTGGCCAGAACAGCCTGACGTTTGAGGCCTGAGGCCGCCTCCCAGCTTCTTTCTCTGGCCACAGTGGGGCCTGCCCAACGTGGACCAAGCGCCCACCCTGGACTCCGGGGGAGAGGACCATGTGCCCTTCCCTCAGTCCCACCGGGGGTCGTTCCTCGCCAGAGTCTCAGAGACTCGCACACAGAGTCGGCAGAGGCCTGGCTGAGTCACCGCCCACATGCTTGGTCAGCTTGGGACTAACCCTCGGGAGACGGGAGACTCCGGTGGGTGCTCCAACATCAGGCTGCCTGGGCCGTCCTCACAAGCAGCCTGCTGGTGCAGCTGAGCCTGGGTTTCCTGTCCTGGCCCCCCATGAGTCAGGTGGTGAGTGCCATGCTGCCCTCTGGGGCCACCCCCAGTGGCACAGGATGTGGGTCTTCTCCCCTGTCTTACACCCCTGCCACCCCCCAGCTCATGTACCCTGCTTCCGTTTCCAGGCGACATCTCTGGGAGTGGGGAGGGGAGCTTTTCCTAAGTCCCCAAGGAGACCACGGGACTCCTCTCCTACGCCATGATTCCAGCCCCCCAGAACATGAGCCAGTTGCAGTGGCTTCTGACAGGACAGCGAGTCACCCCTCCGGCTTCCCAGGAGAGTGATCACAGTGTCTTCAGACATGTCTCCGGGGACTTCTGGGCCTGCTTACACGAAGCTTTGCACAGCCTTCATGAGAAAGACAGAAACTGGATGCTGCTGGGGATGAGAGGAAGGGGATGCTTGTGCTCTGTGAGGTGAGGGAGTGAGTGGAATGGCCACATGGAGAACAGGAATGGGGGTCCTCGAAAACCATAGAACCACCGAGGGAGCCTGCAGACCAGCTGCTGGGACGCTGTCCATAGCAGAGGAAACCAGGGTGTCAGAGGGACACCTCTGCCCGGGTTCACGCAGCACCACTCACAATAGCAAAGTCACAGTCCATCGATGGATAGGGAATAGGGCAAGGGGGGTAGGTCAACACGGGAGTGTTGTTCAATCGCCACAAGGGTGAAGTCTTGTCAGGACAGAACCGGAGGTCACCATGTTAAGTGAAACACACCAGGTACGGAAGACAAGTCTCACGTGCTTGCATAGGTGGGGGCTAAAAAATGGGTCTTGTGGAGGGAGACCTAGAATGACCGGCACCAGAGGCGGGAGGGGTCGGAGAGGGAGATGAGTCAGACTGAGGAAGCAGTTCGTGTGTTTGACAGCCCAGTCGGGGGCTGTGGTTGATCATCATCTCGAGAGAGCGGGAGGAGGGCTATAGCGTTCCCAACACAGAAACAATCCGCATTCCAGGTGACATCTCAGGTGTCCAGCTGTCACCATTATGCGTTTCACGCATGTGTGGAATAGCACATCTATCCCACACATGTGTACAACTGTGATGTACCCACAGAAGTGAGAAAGACGTTGCTAACAATGTTTTCGAAAAGAGACTTCCTGACTCAGGCCCTCTGGGAGAGATGGCACCAGCCTGGGTGGGAGAGTGGGGGCGGGGCAGCCACATGCTCCCCCCCCATCCCCTGTGTGTCCCACTCTGGCCACCCTTCCCTGCGAGCAGAAGGGCAGGGAGCAGCAGGTCAGGAGTTCCGCAGGGACCGCCAGCCCCACCTCACCCTGGGGTCTATCCCGTTCCCCGCTCAGGGCTCAGTGGGGAAGGTACTGAGGTGCTGGGCACCACCGTCCACCACAAGGACCAACTAGGCAGGACACTTTCTTGCAGTGCCCCAGCCGCGCCACTCCCTGTCCCCGATGGTGACACCACAACGGGAGGCTTGAACAGGCTCTGCCCAGTGCCCTGGCCCCCGCAGTGTGTCCCAGAGTTGCATGCCCTCAGGCGAGCCACGTGGTATTGCCAAGAGCTGGCACATCCTTGCCATGACGCAGGCCCTGGATGCCATGTACACACCTGCGCCGACTGGCTCTGCTTCCCAGAGCTGGCTCCAGAACAGACAGCTGTGTGACACGGCTCTGTGGGGACTTGTGTGTCTGGTGGAGGGCAAACCTGCGCTTCCAGCAACCGGAGTCCCCTCCACGCCCAGCGCCCCCAACCTCCATGGAAAGCACATGGAAGATGCTTCTTGAGAAAGTTCTGGTAAATGACAAAGAGG
>NW_007247775.1:155263-189013 GCF_000164805.1 Carlito syrichta | reverse complement strand
GGGGTGGGTGTGAGTGTCCCCAGAGGCTGAGCACCATGGTTGGAAGCGAGGACCCTCCTGCCAGGATCCCGCCTGGGAGTGTCCTGGAGTCACTGCCACAGCAGGTGACAGCCACGCCCAACACCATCTATATTTCCTGGTTTGCAGACACAAGCCCTTCCTCCTGGGTCAGACAGTTAGCCATGGGGGAGGGGAGGAGGAAGGCCCTGGAATGGGCAGCTAGACCACACGAGTGTCATGACCACACCCCCAACGCAAGTCACATCCTAAACGCTTCCAGACGAGCCCGCTGCCACCCACACCCTCAGTGCCAGTTCAGGGCCAAAGTCGCCCTGCCAGGTCCTGCCATGAGCTGGGTCTTGCTGCCTGTGACACCTCATTTCAGAGACAGGCTGAGTGGGTGACACAGGGGACAGCGAAGTTCCCCAGGAAGAGTTGGTGGGGTGGCCCAGAAACACCCCAGATGAATACAGCTGAGGATGGGTATGGATGGCAGAGGGGCCTGGGGCCATTGCTGACTGCAGCCAGCTGGATACGCCCGAGGGGGCAGTGGGTGGGGACCCGCAGACACAGCAGCAGCCACGGCAGCAGAGAGCAAGCCCAGGACGGCCTGATGTCACCCCTAGCTGGCACGCGGGTGCTGGCCTCACGCCCTGCAAGGTCAGACCAGAATCAGCACATCACTGGCTCTCGGGCCTGGACCTGTGGGAAACTGGCCCCTGTGGGTGAGCTGATGGAAACCGTGCAGGCCACAGAGAAGGGGCACTTCCAGGATTGCCACCAGCACATGGGAGCGTGAGGCCAGGGGTGCCTGGAGGAGACAGGGCTACTTCAGAGTAACCCTCTGGGCTCTCTGGGTCCTGCGCGGGGGCTGTCTGGGCTGGCCCTGGAGGGCGGGGCGGGCACCTGCTGTCTGGGGACCCTGGCAGACACCAGGGGCGTAAAGGGCCTTTTCCTTTCTTTTCAAGGTTTTGACCAAAATGCTCCAGTCACCTCATCCAGCGTGGGCTTGGCCCAGATAACTGGAAAGCGTCCCAGGAATCTCAGCAGCATGACTTGTCTCCTCCTGGCTCTGCAAGGGTCTTCAGAATGCACGATTGTTTATGAAACGCCAGTGCTGGTGGCGTAGGGTCATGCTGACTGTCCCCGCTGTGGCACTGGGTGGCCCTGACAGCTCCTGCCTCTGACTTCCAAGCTGGGGTGAGTGAGCATCTCCCCAGAGAGCCTGGGACATGCCCCTGTTTCCTGCAGGGAGCCTGCCCACCCCGTACCTTCCTGGCCCTGCGCTGTGGCGGGACTGCGGGGAGGGGTCGCATTACCTCAAGGATCCAGGGCCTTTGCAGGTGAGTCTGAGGACCGCATGGTCCCTCGTCCCTCTGAGGTGTGAGACCCCCTGAGCACTCGGCAGAACAGCAGGGCCGCAGAAGGCCCCCGGCCTCCCAGTCTCTTTCCCCTGGCCACATGTGGTCCCTGAAGACCCCTGGCTGCCACCATCCCTAGTGGGCACTGCCCAAGCTGCTCCCCCCCTCCCCCAAGTGAGCAAAACAGAAAGCCCCAGCCCTAGGCAGACACAGCAACATCTGGGAACACTCAACTCCATTCATGGAAGTTCTCAGCTGACTAAGAATAGAAAGGAATTTCCTTCCCGGGATAAAGCGGCTCTTCAAAAACCTCCAGCCGAGGCAGAACGGCACCACCAGTGGGGAGCCCAGAAAGCAGTGGAGAGGCTGGGCCTTCATTCACAAGGGGAGGGAGAGAGACCGGGAGAGAGGGAGACAGAGGGAGACAGGGAGAAACGGAAAGAGACAGAAACAGAGAGACAGAGGGAGACAGAGAAACAGAGACAGAGAGAGACAGAGACTGATAGGCAGAGACAGAGAGACAGACAAAGGGAGACAGACAGAGAGACAGAGAGAGAGAGGGAGACAGAGACAAAAAGAACAGAGAGACAGAGGGAGATAGAGAGACAAAGAGACAGAGAGACAGAGTCAGAGAGAGACACAGAGACAGAGAGAGACAGTCAGAGAAGTCAGAGGAAAACAGAAACAGATACAGAGACAGAGAGAGACAGAGAAAGAAGAGACAGAGAGAAACAGGGAGACAGACAGGCAGACAGAGACAGAGGGAGAGTTGAGAGACAGAGACAGAGGGAGACAAAAGGAGACAGAGAGAGAAAAGGGAGACAGAAAGAGACAGACAGAGAGAGGGAAGGCGATAGAGAGAGACAAACAGAGAGACAGAGAAAAAAGACAAAGAAAGACAAAGAACAGAGAGAGAGAGAGGTTGAGAGAGAGACAGAGGGAGACAGACAGAAAGAGACAGACACAGAGACACAGAGACAAAGAGATTGAGGCAGAGGGAGGACAGAGAGACTAAGAGAGACAAAGAGACAGAGTACAGTCCAGACTGAGCTGTTTGGGGACCCAGAGGGGGCCGGTCAGGCACGCAGGAGCTTAGGTGGGGCCCAGCAGCCCTCCCTCAGGATGGTCCGCCAGGCCATGCACACCCTATGTCCAGGCTCGGGCCCAGACACCAGACTTCATCCCCCATTCTCCTGGCCTTCTCCCTGGGAGACCCTCCTCTCATCGCCCAGAAGCATTCCTCTCCCTCCCCCCACCCCAGGTGTCTTCCTGGGCTAAGCCTGTCCACTCAGCGTCCACTTCTGCAGCACATGGTCCCACACTCTTGTCACCCTGGGCTTCCACGGCGTGCACGTGGGCCTGTGACCCCTGGGAATGCCAAGGTCGGGGCAGGAACACACAGGACCCTGGGAGGCGGTGGAGGGCAGTGCTTCAGGGCGCAACCTGGAGCTGCCTGCCTTCTACCTGCCTGCCTTTCCAGTGGCAAGTGTAGAATCTGGAGGCAGGAAGGCCCTGCCACACGTGGTGAGGCTCACTGGATCCGAATGTGGAGTGTCCACGCTGGGCCATGAACAGCTAGGTCAGCAATGGGTCTGACCACTGTGCACTACCCAGTGTAGACCACACGGGAACAGGTCATTTCCTGCACCAAGCTGAAGGTCCCTTCTCTCTGGGTTGCACAACCCGGGTGTCCTCTCAGGCCGAGCCTGACCACAGACAGGTGGAGTCCGCCCATGGCAGGCATGTGGCCGCTGGACTGAACCATGGTGCCTCGGTGTCCTGGCAGAGTCGTGGGCCCCGGGAGGCTTGTAATCTGTATGAGTGGATGGCAGCCATCCAGCACCAGCCCAAGGACAGCAGCCCAGGTCCCTGAAGGCTCCAGGGCTGGATCTTGGCCCATCCAGATCCCACCCACCAGACAGACCCACCCACCAGACAGACCCCACCATCTGGACAGACCACCCCCACCCGGCACCACACAGACCCACCCACCAGACAGACCCACCCACTGGACAGACCCACCCTCTGGACAGTCTCCACCCACTGGACCAATTCCACCCAAAGGGCAGACCCTCCCACCGGACAGACCCCACCATCCAGACAGACCCACCCACCGGACAGACCCAACTACTTGACAGACCCACCCACTGTACAGACCCCACCCACTGGACGATTCTACCCAAAGGGCAAACCCCACCCACCAGACAGACCCCACCATCTGGATAGACCCACCCATCCAGACAGACCCACCCACTCGATAGGTCCACCCACCAGACAGACCCCACCATTCAGACACACCTACACACCAGACAGACCCACCCACTGGACAGACCCCACGCACTAGACGATTCCACTTAAAGGACAGACCCTACCCACCGAACAGACTCCCCTCCTGGACAGACACACTCACTGGACAGATCCACCCACTTGACAGACCCACCCGCCAGACAGACCCCGCCCATGAAAGAGCCCTCCCACTGGACAGCTGGTACTGAAAGCACATGGGTGGCCCCTCCATGGGGCCGTGCTCTGTTGTAGAGGGATGGCTGCCAAGCCAGCCCTGGGAAACCCTCCACCCCCCCAGGGGCTGCCAAGCCCTCACCCAGCCTTCCTCTCCTCTGTGCCAGGCCTGTTGAGAATACTGCAGGCCAGTGGGCACATGGGCAGAGGCTGGCTCTGCCTGTTCCTGCAGCCTCTTCCTGAGGCCCTGGCTGTCCAACACATAGCACAAGGGAGGCCCTGGAGGAGGGAGGAGCCCGGGGAGGGCTGGAAGCCCTCCTGTCATGGCCAGTGGCATCCGGCCAGCCCTGCCACCCTGGGCTCTGCCGTTAGCGCTGTCTGGATGAGGTGGCCTGGCTGAGGGAGGGCCCATCTGTCTGTACTGCCATACATGTCGGCAAAGGAGGCTCGGGCAGGGGGTCACAGCCCTGTGGGACCCACAGGCCGAGGGGGCACAGCACCTGGGTGGCTGGGCTTGGGGTTTGGTGGCCTAGTGCCAGGTGTAGAGTGCCCATTGTGGGGCCCGGGTTCCGGCTGCCAGGGGCGATTTCCCCATGACTGGGCAGCACACCGGGCCAGACGCACATGCCAGGATTGGGTGGAAGGGAATCTGCGTGATGGGCATGCTTCCTGGCTGCAGTCGGTGCTGCCCTGGTGGCTCCCAGGTCTCTCTGGGCTGTGGCCGGCCACAGCCAGGACCTTGGACCAGGGAGGTCTGGAAACAGGAGTGACTATCTCCATTGCTAATCCACCCTGTGAGCTCTAACCCTAGCCCAGGAGTGCCTCCAAGGCATCCAGCTGACGTGTTGTTCTCTCTGCAGGAACACCCATTCGCAGTTCCAGAAATCACAGGGCATGGCGCCCATGGCCACTAACATGCTCCTCCCTGAGATGAGCTGGCCAGGGCTTATGGTGATATGGTGTACCTGCCTTGCACCCAAGACCTTGCACCTGCCCGCACATTCCCTGACAAATCACCACAGCTGACACTGGTGTGTCTGCTCCCCACACCGGCCTCTCAGCTCCTTGGCATTTGGGGGTCCCTCTTGCACTTATGGCCTTACACGAGCAGGAAGGTCCGGAAGACAGATGGGCCCTGCACGAGTCCAGCTTGAGACTGGGGCTTGCCTTAACCGGCGTGGGCCTATGGCACACCTGCTCCTGTCCTCTTTCCTGACCTGGACCCGGTCACCTTTCGCATACTTGGGTCTTCCCGCATCGGCTGCCCTGGCAGTGGACAGAGCAGGAATGCCCCAGCATTCAGGGGATGAGCTGGAGGTCACCTAAACTACTCATGTTACCACGGTCATCATGGACTCAGCCTCCTAAGATGGGTGTAGATCCACATCAGGGCAGTGTGGATCCCTTTGGTTCCCAGGCTTTGTGTCAGTCATCGGAGCGGAGGTCACCAGCCCCAGGTCCCCGGACAGAGCCCCCCTTCCGCACCCACACTGATGAGGCTCACAGGCGCCCAGGGCCTCCCTGAGGGTCTCCTCCCTTGAGACATTCCAGCTCTGGTCTGTGAACATGGGTCTCCCCTGACGCCTGGGCCGATTCTCTCGGAGATGCCTCCACTCTCCCCTCTGGGCTGCGCCTCAGGCTCCCGAGGGCAGACATTGGACACGGCCGAGACTTCCCAGGATGGTGCTCCTGGCCCCCACAGGCCTGAGAATTGATGGCTATGAGCAGTGGGTGTGTCCTGCACTGTGGGCTGGGGGCTGAGCCCAGAGCCACTGGCCCGAGAACAGAGGAGTCCAGAGCCGGTGAGAACAGGGGGGCACCCAGCAAGTGGCGTCTCCCTAAGCTCCTCCTGAAAACCAAACGAGGAAACACGGGAGCAACCCCAAGACCATGGAAAATCACTTCCAGGTGCGGGAGCCCCCAGCGCCAGACAGGGCCGGATTGGTGCCACAAGGGTTGGTGCCACAAGGGTTGGTGTGAGCCGGGGGAGCCCTGAGCCAGGCCCCAAGTCAACACTCACTCTGAAAGGAAAGGACTCACAAAGAATGACACCAGTGTGGACACGTGGGCCACGATGGAGCCCAGGACATGGACAGAGCTGGGAGTGACCATGAAACCACAAAGACCCATTGTGACGGTGCTGTGGAGGCCAGACGCCAGGTGACGGACAGAGCCAGGAGTGGCCGTGAGCACCAAGACCCATCGTGAGTGTGCTGTGCAGGCCAGATCCCAAGACCTGGACAGAGCTGGGGGTGACCATGAAACCATGAAGACCTGTCGTGATGGTGCAGTGGAGGCCAGACCCCTGGATGTGGACAGAGCCAGTGGTGGCCATGAAACCACGAAGACCCATCGTGAGTGTGCTGTGCAGGCCAGACCCCAAGACGTGGACAGAGCTGATGGTGGTGAAACTACGAAGACCCATTGTCCCGGTGCTGTAGAGGCGAGACCCCAGGGCTGCCCCTGCAGGACAGACCCCTACCCGGCCGGGCCCCCAAGCCAGGCTGGCACTGAAGGGATGGTGTTCAGAGCAGAGGGGCTAGAGGAGGAGCAGAGGACTGGCCTGGACACCACGTGGTGCCTGAGTGCAAGCCTCGCACTCAAGATCTGAACCCAGGCTTGGGGCAGGAAGCGCTACTTGGGCCCACATGGTTCCTTCTGGAACAACCAGGACAGAAGACCCAGCAGGCCACCCCTCTCCCGCAACCACCAGGAGCAGCCTAAGCGCAGTCCATGGAAATCATCCATCAAGACAGGAGGCACACACTTCACACATGCATGCACATGCTACATGCATGCCCACACAGCACACACGTAGGCACTCCACATGGACACACGTATGCATACACCACACACACACACACCACACGCACACGTACACACCACATGCACATGCACAGCACATGCATGGACACATGTATGAACACACAACACACACACAGGCACACATTGCATGTACACACACTACACACGCCACGTGTGTGTGTACAGCACACACATGCACACACTACATGTCCCCCCCACATATCACACACATATGCATGCTATGTGTGCGCACACACAGCACACATGTAGGCATGCCACATGGACACACCCATGCATGCACCACATGTACACACACAACACACACATGTACACACCATATATGTACGCATATCACACACATGCGCACATGCCACAAACGTACATGCACACACATGCACACACATACACACGACACACATGTACAGCCACCCCTTCCCCTGCTTTGACAACGACCACGTTCTTGGTCCTTTGCTTCCCTTTTGTCCCCATCCTGCATCCATCCTCTCTCCTGCAGCCTCCCTCCGCACTCCCTGTGGTGTCTGACCTTCTCAGGCTCTTCAATGGAGTCTCCTATTCTGAAGTTCCTTTTCTTAATCTGCACTGGTTTCCTGGTTTCTGTTGGTCATTTTGCACACACGTGTGGCCGGGCTGTGTCGCTCAGCTGTCCTTATCAGACGTGTGTTCTTGTTTCAAGTCCTGGGCACTGCCTTGATTTAGTGAGATTCATTTTGAAGATTTAGGGTACAATTTTCATCTGCTTTCCAGTCATGTCTTTCTGATGTTTTCATCATCTGTTGGAATGTGTTTTTATTGTGGCAGTTGTGTGTGTGTGTGTGTGTGTGTGTGTGTGTGTGTGTATTTAGAGTTCTTAAGAAAGAAAAGAGCTGTGGAAGATAGCAAGTATTTAGAACTATCATTCAGTGATGCCTTATGGATGCGACAGAACACCAAAAAGATGCCCGGTGTGCCTGGAAATTCAGCCTGCAGAGTCAACCCCAAGACACATCCTAGTAAAAGATTGACATTTGAAGATAAGAAAAGGAGTCCTATGTACATTCAGGCAAAAACCCCTATTTGTTTATGGAAAGAATCACATTTATTGGCACCAAATGTCTCCATAATGACTCTCTGCCAGAAAATAAAGCAGCAACATTCCAAAGACCCTCCAGGGGAGAAAACGTGAGCCAAGAGTGTATCTGGCCAAGTCTTCTTCAAGAACAAAGGCAAAAACGGTCATAAACCGGACTCGGTGGCTCAGCCTGTAATCCCAGTGCTTTAGGAGACTGAGGTGAGTGGATTGCCTGAGCCTGCGGGTTTGAGACACGCCTGGGCAACTTGGCGAGACCTCATCTCTACAATAAATCAAAAAAATTAGCCGGGCATGGTAGCGTGTGCCTGAAGTCCCAGCTACTTGGAAGGCTGAGGCAGATGAATCACTGGAATCCAGCAGGTCGAGGCTGCAGTGGCCGGGAGTGGCCACTGCACTCCAGTCTGGGTGACAGAGTGAGACTCCAACTCAAAAAAAAAAAAGACGGTCATAAAAGGTCAGCACCCAGGGAACAGCATCGCCCAGCCCCTTCCTGAAGGATTGACTAGAGAACAGAATTACAACAACCCTGAGATAGTTGGAGAAGCTTCAGGTGAGCTCCAGGGACAGGCCTGGGGTTAGACCTTGGGTCTGGGTGAGGTGACCGTCACATGCCGGTTGCATACTCCAGGTGCAGACGGTGCAGCTGATAGCAGTGACACAAGCTCCCTGGGCGTCCCATGAGGACCGCCAGGGAGAAGGGGCCGCTCTCACAACACATCTGCAAAAGCTCACGCTGGCCTAAGAGCTCCAGTGCCTGCTCCAGAGTCCAAATGTTGCAAACAGCAAACTAATGTGAACTACTATAAATGATCAGCTAACTCACAGCAAGGCAGAAAATGGAAAGCAGAGAAACGAAAAAGAAAGGGAAAAAGAAACCCCAATCTAGAAATAATTAAGCAAAACATAGATGTGTAAATAAGCCAATTAATAACAGAGATATTCAGAATGAATTTTGATACTCAAATATATGCTATCTACAAAACAGTACCTGAAATAGAATGACACAGATCAAAAATAAAATAATTCAGAAGATAGAGAATGCAAACACTAATCAAATAAATGCTGAAGTGACTGTGCTAAAATCAGATGGAGCAGATTTCAGAATAAAGTAAACTGTCAGGGATAAAAAGGGATATTACATGATGCTTTTTAAAGGAAGCAAAATGTATTTATAAAAAGTACAGAACAATTCCAGATGGGTATGAGCCTAACAAGAGAGCACCAACTTGCATGAGGCAGCAAAGAACAGCTCTGAAAGGAGAGATGGAGACATCGCAACCATAGTTGGAGATGCCACCACTCCTCTCTCAAAACTGACAGAAATAGGAAAAAGAAAATCGGCAAAGACGTGGAAACAGAACATCACCAACAAACAGGATCTAACTGATATTTCTAGAACACTCCACTCAAGGTAAGCAGAAGGTGCACTCTTCTCAAGTGAAGAACAGTCCCTACCACAGGCACCTCCTGGGTCATGAGGCAGACCTCGACCCGCATAAATGCCTGAAGGTGTACATGGCTTGTTCTCTGACTACACTGGAATTAGACCAGAAGCTGACAACAAAAGATGGTAGGAAAATCTCCAAGTGCTTAGAGGTTAAACAACACTCTACTAAAACATCTATGAACCAAAGAGGAAGCCCCATAAGAAATTTTACAGTGTTTTAAATTGAATAAAAAGGAAAGCATAACATATCAAAAATTGTAAGAGACAACTGGAAACAGTGCTGAGAAGGAAATTATAACATTAAATTCATATTTTAGAAAATAATAATGCTCTGCTATCAATAATCTAAAATTTTACCTAAAAAAACTAGGGGAAAAAGAAAAAAAAACAAGCAGGGAAGAAAATAATAAGGAAATGAGCAGAAATTAGTAAGATTGAAAGGGAAAATAACAGGAAAAAATTAATGAAACAAAACCTATATTTTAAAAGATCATTAAAATTTTAAAAAATCAGTTGGCAAAGAAAAAAAGGGAGAAGACACAAATTGCCAATATCTGAACTTAAAAAAGAGATATCACTACAGACTCCACATATATGAAAAGGAGAATATGGGAATACTAGGAACAGGTCTCTGCATATAAATTCAGCTATTTGGCTGAAATGAGCCAATTCCTTGAAAACCACAATCTACCAAAACTCATCTAAAAGAAAGAAAAAATAGCTTACCCAGTACTATAACTATTATAGAAATTGAATTTGTAATTAAAAAATTTACCAAAAAAAGTCTCCAGTCACAGATGGTTTTCTTGGTGAATTCTACTGAACCTTTAAAGAAGAATTGAGACTTATTTTACACCGTCTGTTGCAGAAAATAGAAGACTCAGGGCTGAGATGGGAGGATTGCTTGATCCCAGGACACAGCCATTTGAGAGTGCAGTGGGCTGTGGTCGTGCCACTGCACTCCACCCTAGGTGACAGAGCAAGACTCTATCTAAAAAAGAAAAGACAGAAATTTTTAAAAAAGAAAAGAAAGAGCAGGGAATACTTGGCAAATCATATTTGGCCAACATCACTATGATACCAAAACATGACTTTACAAGAAAAGGAAACTGAAATCCATAATTAATATATAGACGTTCTCAACAAAATATTGGCAAATTGAGTCCAGCAATATAAAAACAATATACCATGACCAAGTGGGACTTAATTTGGGATTACAAGGTCGGTTCACAATTTAAAAATCAGTGACTATAATTCATGATATTTCTAGGCTTTACAGAAGATGATATTCATTGTTGAAGAAAAAAATTTGACAAAATTTACCATCCATTCCTGGTAAAAATGTCTGACAAGCTAAAAATAGGAGGGAATTTCTTCATCCTTATAAAGAGTGTCCACAAAACACCTAGCGCCAAGTTCATTTATGTCCAATACCTTCAGTTCCAGCGTTTCCTGGCGACTTTCTCGAGTTTCCATTGCTGCTGACATTCCCATCTGCTCTTGCATGCTATCCACTTTTTCCTTGAAGCCCTCAGCACATACACCATAGTGACTTTGCATCCCCAGCCTCATAATTTCCAAATCTCTGTCCATCTCAGTATTGTTCTGAAGCTTGTTTTGTCTCTTGCAACATACTTTGTGACTTTCTTTTGAAAGTCAGAGTGCTGTGCTGGGCAACTGGAACCGAGGTAAGAGGGGTTTGGTGTGAGCAACCATGCTTATCTGGCTAGAGCTGGGCTGTGTTTCCTGTTTGCTGTAGCTGAAACTGTCAGAGGCTTCCATTTTCTCCACCACCCTCGTTTTCATTCCTGCTGTTGTCTTTGGGCTTCTCTGAAAACTCCTCCTTAAATAGAACCTGTGTCTTACAACTTCCTAACCTGTAACCCACTAGGGTTATGCTGGAGCCCTGTTGATGTGGTGCTCACGTGTGGTGGAGGAAAGAATTTTATAATCCCCTGGTTAGTTATCAACTTTTTTCTGGTGGGCCTGACTCCGTGGGCTACGACAATCAGAAGAGTTTCCAGCCTTATTTTTCTTCTGTTCATGAGACAGGAAGGCCAAGGGGGCAGAGATTGCCAAATGGCTGTGCTGTAGATCAGAGAAGCTTCAGGGAGGAGGGAGCTGGAGGAGGGGTCAGAAGAGCCCAAATGTGCTGACATTTCCGAGGGGTCCCAAGTGTGCCCCTTCTTGAGCCAAGTCTGAGGACCCCGGGGCCTGAGAGAAGACTGTCTCTGCCTGGGTGAGCCAGGGAAGCCTGAGCCCAGCCCCCCACCCCCCGCCCTGAGTGCCCAGCAGTGAACATCCCCCAAGACAGCACAGGAGCCTAGGTCAGCCCAATCCCCACCCCTTCCCACCCCACGTGGACCTAAGCCCAACCAGAAGGAGGACCACCAGCTGTGCAGCGACCTGGGGAGGCCGGCAGTGGGACGCATAGGACGCACATTTGAGACGCACCCACAGACGTCCTCAGAGAAGCTGGTTGCACAGGACAACAGGGCAGGCACTGTGCCCGGACAGCCAACAGGCCAGGGCGGGGCCAGCAGCAAGGACGGCATGCTCAGCACCAACAGCCCTGGAGATGCCGCACATACTGGCCACCTGCCAGCCTCAGGAGCAGCTCTGTGGCCTTTTCTGGAGGCCGGGGACCAGCTTGGAGTGGGGAGCGGGAGATTGGCCGGCAAGCTGGGCCCCCAGGCATGCCCCCAGCAGGACAGTGGCACTGATCCCCAGCCCGAGGACTACAGAGACACTGGGTCAGATAAAGCTTCTCCCTGGGAACTCAGAAGAGCCACTCATGGGGTAGCTGAGTGTGCCTCCCAAAGCCTCACCTGCTGGGGAGTCTGCAAAACCAAAGTTCAAGAATCTGGCTTAAAGTGCATCTGGGTGGTATTTTCCCTAGATGCCCCATAGAAGTGAAATGCCAGTCCTCTGTCTGGGGAAATACACCCTCATCCCAAGCCTCTCTCAAAGGAGTCAGATCCAGGGAAATTGAGCTGCCTGCAATGAAAAAAAATCATTAAATACAAAGAGACAAGGTGCCATGAGCAAGGTCACAGAAGCAGCAG
Organism: Carlito syrichta; assembly: GCF_000164805.1. Lineage (NCBI taxonomy): Eukaryota > Metazoa > Chordata > Mammalia > Primates > Tarsiidae > Carlito > Carlito syrichta. Next base: position 176,785 of record NW_007247775.1, on the reverse strand, counting down.
GCAGAAGAGTCCAAACAAACTCAAAAAACCCAAACACTGGGGCTAGAGCAACATCTACTCAACACAATTTCAGACATAAAGAAGAGACCTGAAAGTTAGTTGTCAAGAGCAGGAAGAGCCAGAGGAACAAGCATAACTTCCAGAAGCTCTGAAAACGTAACTGAAATGTGAAGTCAACAGATGGTTTAGCATCAGATTAGAAGTGCGAGTGTGAGATCTGGACAACAGTCCGGGAGAGGTCAAGAACAGCCCAGTCTTGGAGAGACTGGAGCCAGCATTGCAGCCCAGGAAGAAACAAGAGGAGAGTCGTTGACCAAGGACTCCAAACATGGAGGAAAGCAGCTGGTGTCCTGGTTCCAAAGAGGTGAGCCCTGACCCGGAGAAGTGAGAAGCAGCTCCTTCCTGAGCTGCAGAACACACCCCGGCCCAGTGGAGGAGGCACAGGTCTCCAGCAGGGGAATAAGGCGACCCAGTGATAGCCCACAGGCGGCGGCTGGGCTCACCACCAGCAAACTCGCCTCAGGAATGAGGGCGAAACTAAGATGTTCCAGGAACACCAGCATGGAGGGAGTTTGCCACCAGTGCAGCCTTGTGACAAAACACGAAGGTGGTACTTGGCAGAGAGGAGCCAGACGAAGCCTACGCAGTTTGGAAGGGGTGTAGAGCAAGGAGCATTCTAGATGTGCGAGTGAGCCCAACACGCGGTGCCCATGAGCACAAGGGCAGTCCTGCTTCTTGGGGCTTCGGGGTCTAAACATGGCAGCCCAGGCATTGACAGGGCCGTGGCCAGATTCATGGTTTAGGCTTCATACGTGCCAAAGGGGTCGATGGCACTAAGTGTCAACTCTCGAGAGTGTGTCCCATCCCAGTGTCACCATTGAAACGGCAGATCAATATTTACTTCCAAGCCAAAATGCAGCCTCCCAGGTGGGTTGTGGGGCGATGGGGCGCTGAAGAACCCTGGTTGGGGGTCTGAGACCAGGTCCTGCTGGAGGAGAGAGCGGGGAGGATGCGGAGGAGGGAGGTCAGCACTGCACCAGAGGTTCTGGAGGAGGCAGCTCAGAGAGAGATGGAAATCACAAGCCCAGCGGCCAGCAGGTTTCAGAGCTGCAGAGAGGAACGCCTGGGTGATGGTGTGGAGGACCTGGGGACAGGCCATGAAGCGGCCCTGTCATGCCGTACAGAACGTGGGAACGTGAGATCCCAGAGAAGACGCTCACAAGAGACTCCTGTAGATGGACAGGGATGCTCCCGCCAGCCCGCCGCCACGGGCTGCAGAGTCAGACGTGGACTCCCACGGCGGCCGTACCATCTGGATCTAGGGGTGGAGATGCAGAGTTGTGTTTACCTCGGCGCTCAGGGCGTGGCCCCGTGGGACTGACGGAGGATGGTGGGGCTTCGTGCAGCTCGAGTTTGGGGAAGGGGCTGGAGAGTGACGGACTTGGGAAACGAGGACACTGCGGGGCCCCAGCAAGGCGGGAGCCAGGGTAGAAATGGAGTAGGTGGCCTTAGAATGGCTGAAGAACACGTGGTCTTGCAGAGGCAGGGAAAAAAGACAAGAGACACAGATGCAAAGTGGCAAGAAAATGTCCTCATGCTGATCTGGCTCCCACCACCACAAGCACTGGGGCCCTTTCAGTGTCACTCAAAAGCTCCGTCGTGCAAGGCCAGGGAGGCGAGCCTTGTCTGGGGAGGCTTCGTGGGTGGCACTGCACCCAGCCTTGTGTCGTCATGCCCCTTTTAGGGGCTGCCTGTCACCTGCCGGTGGGCCACTGAGGTCCCCGTGATCACGCTTCCCTCCACGCTGTGCAAATGCTGCACCTTGCAGCTCGCAACGGGGAAGACACCAAGGCCTGACTCCAGGTGAATTCAAGAACAGAGCGCCTGACCTGTTAGTGGAGCGTCGTGTCTTTTGCCGAGATCCTGTCCCACTCGCTGGGACACAGGCAGTGTCTCAACCCACACATCCAGTTTCAGTAACGGCTCACACCTCCCTGTCTCCAAGACTGAAGCCAGACACAAGCTAGCCAGAACATTTGGCGATTGTTCTCCAAAAGGGAAATGAAAGACATTGCTCATCTCAGCAGAAAGCGCAGAAAGCCTGCCACAAGCCGGTGGCTGAACCCAGGCCCCAGCTCTCTCTCCAGCTGGGCTCTCCCAGACACAGAAGGTCAAGTCCAGGTCAACCAAAACCGAAAGCCACCCTCAGCCCCGCTGTCCATCACCTTCCCACAGAGGAGCTGAGACAGGGTTGGTCACAGCCCAGAGTTTGGCTCCCAGGAAGGGTCTGGCATGACGTGGACGTGGCTCAACTGCTGTTCCCTTACTCTCACCATCCTGAGTAACCCTGAGACACTGACAGTGAGGCTGCATCCATGGGCCTCACCCTGTGGAGTACCGCTCCTGCCAGGAGCGGGGAGGAGAGGGCTGTGGAGGGCAGGCATCCAACCCAGGGGCTGCCGGCCCAGCCACCGTGTGTCCTCTAGGTAGGCCACTCTGTCCCTCGGTGGACCGTTTGCTGACGTCCCATTTTGAGAGACTGATGACTCCCATGGCCTCCTGCTCCTCTCCCTGGCCTCCTTCCCAGGATCGGCCATGTCTGCAGGGAGGAGCGTGTCCACACGTCTGCTCTCCCAACACCAGTGCCAGGGCCGGAGCCTGCCCTCACGTTTGGGCATCTGCCTCTGCAGAAAGGGAGGGGTACCCAAGCCACACAGGCCTTCACTCCCCGGACACCGAACGCCGAGGGCCCAGGGCGAGTCACCACCACCTCCCAGGGGCCACTTTGCAGACTCAAGTACGGAAATGTGAGTGTCTCACAGGAAAACTCTGACTCTGTTTTGCTGAGTTCACAGAAAGGAAATTAAGTCGAGCCACAGGCAGGCAACACTGGCGGGACTATTACTCCTTACGATTTCTGCCTACCTTTCCAGTGAGACAAGGCCCCACGGAGCCAGACGCACCCTTAAAAGGCGGACCCAGAGCCTCTGGTGCTTTTGAGGGGCGGACCTGTCCCCAGGTGGAGAGCCCCCACTTGGAGACGGAGTGTTCAGATGCCGAGTGTGGTTGATGTTTCTTGCCTCAGAGAGTGGCCAGCTTCATGCTGTGTGAAGTCAACATTCTTCCTCCAGATGGGAAGGCCCCAGAAGCTGGCGCAAGAAACAGCTCTCCGTCCTCCTTAAGGCCCCAGAAGTTGCAGCTTTTCCTGGAGGCTGAAGCAGGCACAACCCAAGGCCCCTGCGTGGTGTGACACAAAGGGCTGAGAACACGCCCCCCTGAGTGTTTCGCTCTGGCATGTTGTTTTGAGCTGAAAAACAGCAGGTGCGAGAGGGTCACTCTGATCTCTGTCCTGTTTCTTTTTTTTCTTTTGAGTCAGGGTCTCACTCTGTCACCCAGGCTGGAATGCAGTGGCATGATCATGGCTCATCTTAGCCTTGACCTCCTGGGCTCAGGTGATCCTCCTGTCTCAGTCTCCCCAGTAGCTGGGACTACAGGCATGTGCCACCATGCCCAGGTAATTAAAACAATTTTTTTTATTTTTAATTTTTTTGTAGAGATGCAGTCTCGCCATGTTGCTTAGGCTGGTCTCCAACTCCTGGGCTCAAGCAGTCCTCCTGCCTTGACCTCCCAAAGTGCTGGGATTATAGGCGTGAGCCACTGCACCAGGACCATCCTGTCTCCTAAAAGCAGGAGGTGAGATTCCCACGGGAAAGATGCCTTCCTCATCCCACAAGGAAAGTGTCCTTCTTACCCCCAAGGGCAAGAGGTGGAGGCAAGCGAATTCTACAAGACCTCATTAAGTAGCTTATCTCGCAGCCTCCCCACATCATTTACTTTCCACAACTTACAACTGCATGTTCGATTTGCAGAAACAGCAGCCTCTGAAAAGGCATTGGGAGGAAGGACTTTATTCCTGGGAACAGTTTGCAAACTGGGGAGATGTAGCCCTCACATAAAATGAATGTGCATTCCAGGAAACCAAGAAAGGATTTGGCTTTCACAGGAAACCGTTCTCATCCAGGTTCCAGATCAGGTTTTATGCAAATAAAGAGTCAAACTTGCTGAGCCCTAATTGGTCGATTCAGCTGAAGTAGGTTTGCTTGGTTCAGGTGAGTTCTGACTGGCTGGTGCAGGTGCCTCTGGCAGTCCCTCATTGAACGGACATGTGGGTCCTGGGGACAAGTCTGCAGCTTGGCGCTACTTGAATTAGGCCCTTTAGTGACTCTGGATCCATCTTGAAGACTGGCGAAGCCAGGCACAGTCTGCAGCCCTGTGCGCAATAGGACAGGCCGGGCCCTCGAGTGAGCCTGGGGGAGCCACAGTTGAGCCCATGGTCCCAGGAGCAGCTGGGGATACGGCCCTGGGCTTGGGGTTGTTCCTCACGGCTGGTTGAGCCCCTCGGGCTGGGCTCCTGCCACTTGCAGTGCCCACACAGAGTCACCAAGACCCACAGAGGATTGCACCTGGGGCTGGGGGAGGTGCTGCCGAGGACCACTCGTCCACTGTCAGGCAATGTTCCTGTGGGTTCCTCTGCCCGGCGAGAGGTGAGGGGCTGTGGGGAGCTCAGAGCCTCTGCTCCAGCCGCTGGAGGAATGGATGGCGGGCAGGTGGCACATTCGGGGCACACGTGGGGCACATGTGGGACACACAGCTGGAGACTGGGTGGATTCATGGCATGGCCTGGGGGGACACGTCCCTGCAGGAGACATGCCCACTAAAGTGGCTACAAAGTCACTTCAGTCTCAAGGCAGTGCAGGAAGCACCTGAGGGTCCCGGGTTTCTGTGGGCTCTTCGGTGGCTCCTGGCAACTGAACAAAAATCCCCAGGCACAGGTCAGACGGGCGACGTGAGGACTCTGAGCCACCCCGGGGCCTGTGTCCTGGCTCGCCATGCCCAGTCGCGCGTCCTGGTCAGCCCACGTGTGTCCCAGGCTCACCTCTATCCACCTCCCGTGGGCCGAGGGGCCACCTGTGTGCAGGGCCCGACCCGCTCAGCTGAACCTACTGACAAAACACAGAAAGAAGCGGCCCCAGCCCAACCCGTGCTGAGCGGGCACTGCCTCATGCCAGCTTCCCAGATCTCCCCTCCCTCAGAGCCTTGCGAAGGAAAGACACTGGGGACAATGGGAATTTGCTGGACACACCATCGACAGGTGTTGTTGTCTTCGGAATTCTACGCCCCAGGACGTGTTGTGTGTCCAGTCAGAACTCACGGAAGACACATTCAGAGAGAGGCCTTTCCAGCTAACCGCAGGAAGAGTAAGGTGAGGGGCATAAAACTCTGTGAAGAGCAGGGACAGTCAGGACACATGCATCCAACGACTCGCTTTCCCGAGCTTCCCCTTAATGCTCCTTCTTCTTCCTGGAACACCGTTGAGGGGAAACATGCCGTGAATAGCGTGTGTGAAGCGTGGAGCTCTGTAAAAGGTCCTGGAACAACAGGCGTGAGCAGGTCTTCAGCCAGCCTTCTCATGAAACTCAGGTGAGAAAGATCTCACTCATCAATGGCAGCACAGGTGGCAGAGAAGGAGGGCGCGAGCCGGAAGCGAGAACTGCGCGGTGGAGACGGAAGCTTTTTCATCACGGCTGATAACGCCGGTGACAGGAAAAGACGCATTCAGGTCATAAATGACAGCTCAGGTGATGAGGAAAGAAAGTCTCCCATCAGCAGCGGTAACTCGGGTGTTGGGGAAATAAGGTTTCCAGCCACAAACGGTGATGGAGAACGGCGATGTGAGTCCAACAAGACAACGTGAGAGGCAGAGAGGGGAGGATTCCAACCCCACCTGACAACCAGTGACAGACAAGGAAGGTCACAGGCACAGAAATAACCAGCATGGCAGAAAAAGCAAAGGTCTAGTCCTAAACGATAACTCAGATGTAGAGAAAGAAGGTTTCCGACCACAAACAACAAGACGTGGGGAGGGAAATAAGTGTTTCAGTCATAACTCATGTGATACAGGAAGTCATAAATTATCACTCTCAAGATAGAGAGAGATAGCGTCCAATCATGAATGATAAGGGATAGAAAGAAAAGGAGTCCAGGCAAAAATAAGTGGTGAGTCAAGTGGTCGAGAAGGGGTCTTTAACCATAAAAGTCAACACAAAGGAAGAGAAAGATGATCTAGCCATAAACGATGATTCATGCAATAGAGAAAAAGTGTTCATTACGACTAAACGATAATTCAGCAGATGGCGAAAGGGGGGTTTTGGCCACAGATCATAACACAGGTAATGGGAAAAGCGGAATCTAGTCATGAAGGACAACATATCTGAGAGAGCGATGAGGGCTTTCAGCCATAAACGATGACCCAGCAGGTAGAGAGAGGCTTCCGGGAACAAATGATGGCTCAGGCGATGGGTGAAGAAGTCCTCCAGTCCAAAGTGACACCCGGGTGACAGAGAAGTTAAGATTCTAGTCACAGCCGGGCTCGGTGGCTCAGCCTGTAATCCTGCGCCTTTGGGAGGCTGAGGTGAGTGGATTGCCTGAGCCCGCGGGTTTGAGACCCGCCTGGGCAACTTGGCGAGACCTCATCTCTACAATAAACCAAAAACTAGCCGGGTGTGGTAGCGCACGCCTGTAGTTCCGGCTACTTGGAAGGCTGAGGCAGCAGGATCGCTGGAGCCCAGCAGGTCGAGGCTGCGGTGGCCGGGAGCGGCCACTGCACTCCAGTCTGGGTGACAGAGTGGGACTCCACCTCCAAGCAGCAGGGACACCAGGGCCTCCCCAGAGCCACCAAGTACGGGGGCCACTGCCTATGTGACAGCCCTGCCCACCACAGAAGGCAGGAACATCTCTCTACCCCAGTGAGACCGCTCACCAGTGCCGGGTGGAGAATGGCCTCGTGCAGGGTAGACGGGGCTGGGGTGTCCAAGCCGAAGAATGGATTGTTGCCTGCTCCAACCACCTTTTGTTCTGGAATCATCCATCACCCCTCCTCAGTGAGGCGGAGGCCAAGAAGAGCATCTGTGTGGGGTGGATGGGGCCCCCAAAAGGCACATGGAAGCCCTGGCCCCAGGAGTTGTGAGTGTGAACTTGTTTGGATACAGGGTCTTCGCAGATGTCCTTCAGTCACGGATCCTGCCATGAGGTCACCTGCCACTTAGGCTGGGTCCTGAGAGAAGTGTCCTTAGAGTACGAGAAAGGAGAGGGGGACGTAGGGCCACAGACACAGGAAGTGGCATGGGCAGGCAGGGAAGGGAACGCCAGGGCCAGGGCAACCTGTCCCTGAAGAGCAGGGTGAAGTCCCCACTCAGTGTGATAAAGTCCACACTGGACCCGAGGGCAGGAGGAGACAGGGAAGTGGGCACCGGGCGGGTGTCACAGGAGCAACTGCCTGCCCACCTGGCCTCGGGGTGCAGCCTCCAGAGAGCAGAGGGGGCGTGTGCGCTCTCAGTGGCCGCAGCCCGGGAGACCTGCCCCACTGGTCGCACCCACAGGAAGCCTGGCTGCGTGGTGGCGTTTGCTGCCTGTCATGCTGGGGGAGGACGTGGGACTCTCCCAACCTGCTCTGAGGGCCTTGGGCCAACGCCTGCTCCCGCCGGCACCCCTTCGCCCACGTGTCCCTCTTCTCTGGGACCTCAACTGCGTTTCTTCCCCATGACGGGCCCTGTCCTCGGGGTGGAGACCACCCAGCCCTTCTTTCCCCTCACATCCTGAGTTGGTCCCAAGGAAGGACTCGAGGTGGCCTTGTTTGGCCACCTGCCACCCTCTGGGGCCACACTCTGTGGCCAGGTGGGTTTTGAGCCACACAGCAGGAGAAGGGAAGGTGTGCTGCTAGGTAGACCCTTCCTGAAGCTTCCTGGTTCTGGGGTACAGCAGCGTTGTTGAACTCGGCCAGGTCTCCGTTCCTCACCTGTGGAAGGGATAGAATGAGTCTGGCCCTATTACAGGGATGGGGAAGGTGGAGCCATGTCACAGGCTCTTCCCCACTTGCAGATGGCTCCTCCCTGTCCAGAGCTGGCTCCAGGGCCACCACGGAACCCCCATGTGGCTGGCCCATCCCAGGAGCACCTCCTGGGACGGCTGCATCCCCGTGGCTCCTCTCGGGCAGTGCATGAACTCTGGGGACCCCGATCCACCCACCCTCTCATGGTGCCTCATCCACTGAGCTCACGTGGCTGCCGGCGACCTCGCCAGCCTCTCCACTCGGGGCATAAGTTTCTCAGCTGCCTTCAGTCTCCACGCTCACACTTTTTCTCCCCCCCCCCAGCCTGGCCACCCACTCTTAGGGTGTCCAGCTCACGCCAGTGTCCCACCTACTACTGATGGCGCTGCCCCAGAGAGGTCTTCCTATGATGGGACCGATCTGCCTCCCTCCAGAACCGTGGCCGTGTGTCTCCGAACAGTGCCCCACCGCTCTGCCCGGCCCTGCGCCTGGAGAGACTCGGACGCCATCCCAGATTCCCCAGAAGGACAGGGGTTACCCTCGGCTCAGAGGCCCACCACTGGGTCCAGCAGAAGGCTCCTCCCTCAGGGTGACCGGGGGCAACGTCCCCACGGGACCCTGCATCTTGTGTCAAGGGGCTGGCTACACTTTTGTGCCAGACCCTCTGGTTGGGGATGTTTGTACAGAAACAGCCTCGGAAGACAGGGAGGAGGCTCCCCAAGGGCCGAGGATGGGTGGCTCACGGCCGCGATAGCTCTGGACTCCTCAGGCCAGGACCCTGGACCTGGGACCGTCTGCCACCCTACAGGATGTGAAGATGAAGGGACAAACAGGGCTCACGTCGCGGCCATTGACCTGGGAGTTGCACATCCATCTTCGGCCAGCACCTGGGGAGCGTGTCTGCTGGTCCTTGGCCTAAGTCTCTGCCACTGCCCCTCGACAGTTTGGGATGTGAGGGTCCATCCCTCCTGCCACGCGTGGGGCTCCAGCCTCCCCAGGGGCCCTCAGCCAATGTGCCGGGTCCGCATGGCAGCTGGGGCTCCGCACCCAGCCCTGCTTCCTCTTGGTTGGCACCAAATGGCCAGCAGGCAAGATGAAGCCTGAGGGCCACTCATGAGGGAGGCGATGGAGCCACACACGATGTGGATGCCCCACGTGACCTCCCACACCTGCCCGGCATGCTGAGGCTGCAGACGTGACCCTGAAGAGCAGGGCCACGTCCCAACACAGTCCAGTGTAGGCCATGCTGGACCCGAGGGTGGGAGGACACAAGGGACAGTGGGCATCATGTCCTTTGCAGGGGGCAGCAGGCACTGCATCTCTCGTGGGGAGTCTCTCAGGCAGGACCCTGTGGGAAGGAGCCCCCTTCAGCCCACCTCAGGCCCCAGGACTCACCCCTGCCTGCCCAGTCACCTGCGTGGGGTCTGCAGTAGGAGTGCAGGGTTTTTTCATCCCACAGTGCCTCCCCGGGAGCATGGTCACTCTGCAGAGACGGGGCCTCAGGGCCACATCTGGGGGCTGTGGCGGCTGCAGACACCCTCCAGTGAGGACTTGCTGGACATGGCGGCTCTGAGGGCTGGGCCCCTGCCCAGCCTCTCCCATAGCCACCCCAGAAACTCTGGGAGATGTGGGACCCACCCAGCCCCACCAGAAAGGACCCACAACAGCCTGTGCCCGCGAGAAGCCCAGGTCAGTGGCTGGGAGCCCTCCCCACTGCCATGCCTGGAAGATGCCCTTACACGTGCACACACACATGCACACACACGCACCACCGTCACTGTGGGGCAGGGATGGCGGAGTCTCCACACGGACACAGGTGGCCTGGGCCTACATGTCACCCTCTCGCCCACCTGTCCTGTCCTGTGGGGCAGTGCCGCCCTCTAGTGGTCAGTGGGCAGACACACGGGACATGCAGAGAACCGCCAGGCGCACATTGGGTCTCACTTCCCAGCCTACTGGTGTCTGGTGTCTCAGGGCCTGGGCTCCGAGGCCTCCCCACCTGCTCCCGCCCGGCCTCCAGGCTCCCAGGCCCCGTCTCTCCCTCCCTCCGCCCAACTCCTCCTTCCATCTGGGTACTGGGACACGGGGCACCTGAGGGTGTAAACAAGCCCTGGCGCGTCGAGTGTCCCCACCCAGCCCGTATGTCCTCAGACCTCATGTCACTCCCTTGAGGGCAGGGGCCTTGTGTCACTGTCCTCACTCAAGGTGGAGGGGCAGGTGCCGGGCGTTGGTCAGGAGGCCTCAGTGGCCTTGGGGCAAATTGGTTCCATCTGCTGGCCCGTGCACGGGGACCTGGGGGCCAGCCCCAGCTCAGATCCCCAGCGCCCCTTCTCCTGTCCTCCTTCTTGGGGCTCACCCACCTCCCCTCACCTTTAGCTCCTTCCGAAACTGCCTGGACATCTCAAGGTCACTCTGTGTCTGGGACCCACCGGAAGGGACATGTGCCCTCAGCAACTCTGTCCCCTAGGGACGGTTGGCAGTTGCACATGTTTCCTGACATCCACTCTGCCACACGGACACTCGCCAGCTCTGAGGGCACCTGCAGAACGCTTGTCCTCTTGGCAAGGTGATCGGCCTTCCTGGCAGCAGCAAGCACCCCGGGCTGTTGGCCAGGAGCAGCTGGCCCTTTGGCCAGTGCATGGACATAGCCCCCAAGTGTAAAACCATCCTGCAAGGGCCCAGGACCCTGCCAGGGATGCTTAGGAGGCATGGGACCCCTGCTCCCACAGTTCAGTCCACCAAGAGGCATGGCTGCTTGGGCTGGCTAGGCAGAGGATCTGGAGGAGGAGTCCATCATGAAGCTGAGACGTCTGCGGGCTAGGCAGGGGTCACTTCATAGGACAGGCTAGGGCCCGCTGGGCTGGTGGGGTCCTGGGAGGCCTCGCTGTGCTGCTCTGAGCCGGCAGTGGCCAGGCCACAAGGACGAGGAAGGGAGGCAGGGAGGCCACCACCCTGGGCCCCTGCCCAGGCCAAATGCTGATATCAAGAAGTGCATAACCAGCAGAAGGGGGTGTCTGTGTGATGCCATCGGCACCAGGGCTCCTCCATGCCTGGGGTCACCCCGAGACACAGGCATGGGTGGTAGGCGATGGGTCTCCCCTGCCGATCACTCCCTGCCCCACCTGGACGTCCATCCACTTCTAGGACTAGTCCAGCCTGGGTTTGGGCAAGATTTTCTTCATAGAGCCCAAATGAAAACAGCGGAGGCTCTGTGGGCTATGAGGCTTGCCCCAGTCATCCAAACGCAGTCACCGGCCACAGCTATGTCCAGAAACCCTATCATGAAACCAGGCTCCTTCCCAGGGTTACTGACGCCTTGGACTGCTCTTGGTACCCAGAGGCCCGTGCCACAGCTCACCAACCTTTGGTCTGGCCCCTCAGGATCACCCATGCAGGTGATCACAGGATCACAGGATCACTCACAGGATCACAGTGGGCCCAGCTAATTGGAGAGGTGTGATGGCATGCCCTCCTCCACCCCAAGGCATGAACGGGGAGGCCCAGAGGCCGGGGCCGCTGCCCACCATTGTGTGACCATGCACAGGGCCCGCTCGAGGATGCTGGTGCACGCAGAGGCAGGATAGCGGAAACTGCAAACAGAGACACCATCATCACCTCATTCATTGAGATGCCAAGAGCCCAGACTCACCTCCTGCCACTAGCAGCCAGGGAGCAGGCACACGTGTGCAGAGCTGTGTGGACATGCACAGCAGCCACCAGACAAATCCTGGGGTCCCCCTGCAGGTCCAACCTGTAGGGCCCGGCGGCCTCCCCAGAGAGGAGGCGGATGTCAGGGTCCACAAGGACAAGGCTGCTGGTACCAGTGTGGGAAACCAGAGAGAGGAGGGTTTCACATGGTCACCTGAGGATTTGGCCAAAGACCTATCTGTGGGCCATAGCTGAGCAAACACAGCTACTGGGTAAGAGCAGTGACTCTCGTCCCTCGGTGTCACAGGGGCCGGGCTCCCAGATCCCCGCACACACCATCTGTGGGCACTCAAGTCCCTGATGTGAGACAGTGTCGTGTTTGCGCATGACCTACACATCCCTGCTACGTACCTTAGACCAACTGTAGATTGCCCTGTAGATTCCAACTGTAGATTCCTAATATGATGAACATGCTATGCAATGGCTGCACCGTTTTTATTGCTACTTTTATCCCTTTTTCCCAAACATTTTTGATCCTAGCTGACTGAGTCTGCGGGAGCAGAACCTGCAAAGATGGAGGCGACTGCACAAGAAGCTGTGAACAACCAGTCCTGGACTCCCAGGGGGCAGGCATGGACGGGGAAAGGAGCCTGCGAGAGAACAGAAGACAGGCAGTGGGCACGGCAGTGGGTCACACCTTGAATCATGGAACTGGCCCAGGGGGGTGGATCTGCCGGCCTCCCCAGAAAAAACTGAGAGCAAGTCCCAGGGCCCCACATGGAGCTGCAGGAGCCAGTCGCCCAAGAAACAAGCTTGAATGCACTTTCCGGGAGGGTAAATGCCAGTCCCCACAGCACCCAGCTCACCGTGTTGGCCAGCCAGTGCTGAATCACCAGAAATGAGAAGCAGCAAGTTGTGACCCCCACCCCGAGGAGAGAAAAATCAGTTGACAGAGCCATCCAGACACGGTAGCGGTGACAGTAGGAGCCTATGCGGCCACTTGAGGCCTCACAGGATGCTCACTGTGCTCCCAGGTGTAAGAGAAGACACACATGTCATGATGGAAAGAAGATGCCCCAGAAACCAAACGGAACATCCAGAAATGAAAAGTAAAGCCCACAAACAGGAAGCCTCCCTGGACAGAGTTGACAGCAGACTGTGTGTTGTGGGAAAGCAGGAATAGAAAGCACAGAGGGAAAGGAAGTGAGTGAGTGCAGTTTCAGGGACCTGCATGACAGCATCACGTGGAGAGATCCAGAGGGGCAGAGAGAGGAGGTGGCAAAAAGACGCACTGGAGAAAGTAATGGTCAGATGTCATCCACATTTTCTTTTTAACTTTTAAGTATGTGGGGCACAATTCAAGGTTAGGTGTACAAATGTTCATTACGCAGGTATGTCTTCCACATTTGATGACACATTTAAATCCACAAGTTCAAGAAGCCCAACAAAGGTCAAGCAGTTTAGACACAGACATACATGCACAATCACACCCAAGGACGTCATAAGCAAACTGCTGAGAACTTTTTATAAAGAGAAAAATCTTGAAAGCAGCAAGGCAAAAAGGACCCATTATATAGGAAAAAAATTGAACACAAAAATACCTTTAAATGCCTTACCAGAAACCATGCAAGCCAGAAGACAAAGAAATGATGTGTTTTAAAGGTGTGAAAGAAAAAAATAAACCTGTCAATCTAGAACACTACAGCCAGAGAAAATGCTTTTCAAACATGAAGGCTTTCTCCACAAACAAAAGCTGAGGATGTAAGAAGTCTGACAAATAAGTTCACAAATTCATCCTAGAAAAAGTGCTCCGTACCTCACTGCTGAATAGCACTATGGTCACCTTTGAACTGCTTCCCTTAGAAAGCCACGCGCCAACACCAGTGCCTCGTCCACCTGCCAAAGCAGTTTTGTTTTGTCCATCTGTCAAAGCGACTCTTTCTGGAGCCAGAACAATGAGCTGTCGTCGCCGTACCCTTGATGTCCTGAATGTCTTCCTTCAGGTATTTCCTTTATCTTTGGGTAAAGAAAAAAGTCACTGGGGGCCAGACCAGGTGAGTATGGAGTGTACACCAAGTTACTTGTACAGAGCTGCCAAAGCAAGTGCACGGTGGCAAGTTCACCTTCACTGTCAGATCTCCTCAAATAACGATGACAGCTCATTGCTCTGGCCACCCTAGGAAGAGTTCCAAAACTGCCTTGATGGTGGCCTAGGTGCTGGCGGCTGTGCCTGGCTTCCCAAGGGGAGCGCTTCGAAGGTGACCATAGTGATGCCCAGTAGTGAGGTATGGAGCGCTTTTTTTGGTTTGTTTTTTGAGTTGGAGTCTCACTCGGTCGCCCAGACTGGAGTGTAGTGGCCGCTTCTGGCAGCGATCCTTTTGCCTCAGCCTTCCGAGTAGCCGGAATTATGCGCTACCATGCCCAGCTGATTTTGTGATTGATTGTAGAGATGAGGTCTCGCTGCCCAGGCGGGTCTCGAACCCGCGGGCTCAGGCAATCCACTCACCTCAGCCTCCCAAAGGCGCGGGATTACAGGCTATGCCACCGAGCCCGGTTGAGCGCTTTTTCTAGGATGGCTTGTGAACCTCACTGTCAGGCCTCGAGCACTGCCAGCAGAACTTCCCCGCAGGAAAGGCTGAAGAAGGCTTCAGCCAGAGGAAGATGACACCAGAGGGAAACCCGGGTCCTCATAGCAGACTGAAGTGCACCAGAAATGGCAGGATTCGGGGTAAACAAGAAGGGCAGTATTTTGTGTTAAATAGTAAATTATACCAGAAAATAAAGTAAAAAAATAACTATGTATTCTGAAGACGTAAGTCACACATACGAGTAAAATGTTTACAACAGCAGCACAAAGGACAGCAACAGATGCAAATACAACACTGTCAGGCACAGGAGGTGATTGATATTTTGGGGTAGACTGTGATAAATTCATGTACAAGGGGGAATCCCCCAAAACCCAGAACTTATTTATAAAAAATCATATCTTTAGTCTTAATGTCTAAACTTCAGTCCCCTTCAAAGTCCTCTCCGCTTGATGCAATACCCCTATCAAGAATTTTTTTCCACTGCTCAAAACAGTTTTGAACTCATCAATTGTGATGCCTTTTAGTGCTTCTGCCATTTTTTGTTTCACTTCTTCTACATCAGCAAAATGTCTCCCTTTAAGGACTTTTTTCATCCAGGGAGACAACAACAACAAACTCGCTCAGGGTGAGATCAGGCCAATAGGAAGGGTGGGACATGCAGGCCATGCTGATTTTGGTCAAAACCTGCCAAACACTCAGTGCAGTGTGGGCAGCTGTGTGCGTTAATCACTCATCATGAAACGGGCAAACGTGTTGGAAGGATCTAAAAAAAAAAAAAAGAAAGAATTCACTGAAGTTGAACGCAGTCGCTTACAGCAAAGCTAGGTGGTACTGATGTCAATGGGCTTCTAGAACATGTACCTTGACAGGGGAAGCCTGTCCTCCAAAGATAATTCCAGGTTGCTTGGGTCCCCTTGTATTGTAAACCCTAGATCCGGGCTACACCCACGGGACTTTCTATGGTGATGAAAATAGTCTACCTCTGTGCTGCACAATATGGCAGCCATCAGCCACACATGTGCACTTCAAATGCAGCAAGTATAATAGAGAAGCTGAATTTTCAATGTAAATTTAATTCATTTATAGAGCCATGTGGCTAGTGGCTCCCACATTAGACGTGTCGCTTTAGAGCAACCACTAAACAATAAAACAAGATGTGGAGATACTAAATCCCTAGCAGGGATAAGTGGAATACTTTAAAATACCCAGTCAATGCAGAAGAAGGCAGGAAAAGCAGAAAAAATAAAGAAGAACAGATGGAATAAAAGGCAATGAATAGAAAAATGGTGAATACTCCAAATACAAGGCAGCTTGTCAGCAGGATAAAAACGTAAGACCCAACTATGCGCTGCCTACCACAACTCACTATAAAGGCACAGGTAGGTTTAAAGTAAAAGGGGCCAGGAGCTGTGGCTCATGCCTGTAACCCCGCACTTTGGGAAGCTAAGGCAAGAGGACTGCCCAAGTCCAGAGGTTTGAGACCAGCCTGAGCAACTTGGTGAGACATTGTCTCTACAATAATTCAAAAAATTAGCTGAGCATGGTAGTGCAAGCCTGTAGTTCCAGATACTTGCAAGACTGAGGGGGAAGGATCGCCTGAGCCCAGCAGGTCGAGGCTGCAGTAGCCGTGAGCAAGCCACTGCACTCCAGGCAAAATTCATTGACTCTAGCAATCACTCAAAAAACATCAATTAAATAGAGTAATAGGATGGAACAAGATCTACCACGTAAACACCGATCAAAAGCAAGCCTGCATGGCTACATCAGTGTCAGACAAAGTAGACATAAGAACTGCAACACTGCTTGGGATAAAAAGGGGCAGTCACTACACAGTCAGTCCATATATGCCCTCGCAACTCCAAAACACACAGCAGAGGACACAGGACTGAAGGAAGAGACAGATCCACCGCTATGGGGACATCCTGACACCTCTCTCTCATCCACTGAGGGAGCACGGGACGGAGTGTCAGAAAGGCTGCAGAAGACTCGGAGACTGCCCGGCATGAGGCCTGGCAGACGTGAAGAGACCACTGAACGCAGTGCCGGCCAGAGGCACATTCTCCAAGAGCTTCACCAGGACACACCATACGCCGACACATGCAAAAGACAAGACACACCTCAACACATGCGAAAGGGCTAGAGGGACACGTGTATGTCATCTGGCCACAGCTGACTTAAAGAAAAAGCTGGTACCAGAGCTCTGTCTGGAAAAGCTCCAAATATTCAGAAGCAAAACAATATCCTCTACGTTACAAGGGAAATTGTTTTGAAAATATTTTAAGGCTGGGCTCGGTGGCTCAGCCTGTAATCCTAGCACTTTGGGAGGCCGAGGTGAGTGGATTGCCTGAGCCCGTGGGTTCAAGACCCACCTGGGCAACTTGATGAGACCTCATCTCTACAACAAATAATAAAAAAAAAATTAACCAGGCGTGGTAGTGCGTGCCTGTAGTTCCAGTTACTTGGAAAGCTAGGCGGAAGGATCACCAGAGCCCAGCAGGTCAAGGCTGCAGTGGCCGGGAGCAGCCACTGCACTCCAGTCTGGGTGACAGAGTGAGACTCCAACTCAAAAAAAAAAAAAAAAAAAAAAGAAACAAAAAGAAAATATTTTAAGCTGGGTGAAAAATAAAAACACACACATTTAAATCTGTGGAAAGCAGCCAAATCACTGCATAAAGGGAAAATTTTAATTTTAAATGCTTAGAAACAATGCTTTCTGGAGGAAAAGAGCAAATTAAATCCAATATAACTAGAAGGAAGAAATAGTGAAGTGCCAAATTAATAAAATAAAAACCAAACAATAAAAAAAATCCTAAAGCTGGTCAATTGAAAGCACTAATGCAAGATAAGACTATCGCTAGAAAAAGAGAAAACACAAATGACCAATACCAGGAATGAAAGTGGCACATCACTGCAGACCTTACAGCAGAAGGATAATAAGGAAATATTAAGAACAATTTTATTTCAATAAACTTGACAGCCTAGGTAAAATGAATACCTTCTTTGAAATGCATAAACTGTCAAAAAAGATAGAAAGCGTCAGGTCAGTGGGTAAGATGCAAAGAATTCCACAGAAATTAGATTGGAGGATATAGTTTATTCAGAAAGTGGAATGAAGAGGGTGGGGCGGGGGGGGGGGATCCACCTCTCCAAGACTAAGGAGGGGGTCAGAGCTTAAAGAAAAGCATGGCCTCTGCTGCTTGAGGGTGAATGCTTTTTTTTTTTTTTTTTTTTTTGAGTTGGAGTCTCATTCCTTCGCCCAGACTGGTGCAGTGGCACACTCCCACCCCAGCGTTGACCTGCTGGGCTCCAGCAATCCTTCTGCTTCAGCCTTCTGAGTAGCTGGAACTACAGGCGTGCGCTACCATGCCCGGTTATTTTTTATTTTATTGTAGAGATGAGGTCTCGCCAAGTTGCCCGGGCTGTTCTAGAACCTGGGGGCTCAGGCAATCCACAAGGGTGAATGCTTTTTAAAGTTTTCCTTTGGTGGGGAAGGTCACCAGGGTGAATGGGTGGCAGTCTGTTCCACATCATCATGAAGGGGACAAGTAAGTCCAAGAGCTGTCACCATGGTGATGGGGTGATGGTCTGTGTAAGGGCTTGCAATAGATTAGGCCAGCTTGGCCCTTTAAAGCAGGAAAACAAAGACTCTGGGTAAAAGAGTAGTTAGTCTTGGGGGGTTGCAAGACAATGATCAATAGCTTCCTTGGGAAACCAGTTTAGCCTCTTATTAATGACTGAGGGAAGTCAGAGTATTTTGCTGAGAAAGCATAGAGCCAAGCAGTGTCAAGATGGCTGCACTTGAGCCAAGGTTGCTTCGCTTGTGGCGTTGTATCCTTTCAGAGACAAATAGACTCAAGACAGAAGACTGAATGGTGGCTACAGCAGTGACAAAAGTTGAATGTGTAATTTGATAATTTCTCAAAAGGAAAATTTCAGGTCCAGATGGCTGCACTGGCAAATTCTGTCAAAATTTAAAGGAAGAAATAATACCAACCCTACACAAATTCTTGAAAATACTTCCAATGCATTTCTGAGGACATCATTGATACCAAAAAGAAACAAAGACATTGGGAGAAAATCCAGACCAATATCTCTCAATACAAATGCAAAAAAACTCTCAAAAAAAATATTAGCAAATCCAATCTAGAAAATAGAACAAGGATAAACCATAAAAAATAGGTTTTCTCAGGAACTCAAGGTTATTTTAACATTTGAAAGTCAATGCACTTCACTGTATTAACAAGTAGAATAACCACAGAAGCATCTCGGTGGCCACAGAAATCATCTGACAAAATTCAACATCCATTCATGACAAAAAATCAAAAACCTCCCAGCAAACTGTTACCGAATCGAACTTGGGTCCAACTACCTGGCACAGCAAAGCCAATCACTGGCATCAGGATGGCCACGAGAGAAAGGGAGGTATGTAGGGGGCCAAGTCAGGAGAAGGCAGCAGCTGGCGCTCAAGACCCTCCTGGACTCCCTGACGTTTCACAGGTAAGGGTTTTTAAAGGCAGGAGACAGACAAAATTCTGTGTAACAATTTGGAGTCAGCAGAGAAGGCTGGCTTTGGTTTGTGGGTTGACTTCCTCCAGGCCCTTGGGAAGAGATTTAGTACAAAGATGGACAGTGCAAGTTCAGTCTTCAGTTCCTCTCTTCTGGGGTCTACCTGCTGGCAGATCCCCATTTTTCATCTGGTAGGGGGCCGCAACCCGAGGACATTGGTTATGACGTTACCCTTGCTTTCTGCAGGAGCCAGACGTCCTGTGACACTGAAGCCTGAGCTGCTATCTTAGGCTGTCGCCACCGTCTTGCTCATCTGGCTGCTCATTTACTTTCCCTTTGAAGGAACTCAAGATTTTCCTCTGTTTCCTCACTTGGTGGGACTGGAAGAGGTGAGGGGTGTTGGTGGTGGGGTGCCCGGCAGGCCCCTAAGAGGGGTCCCTGCTCTGTCTCAAAACTAGAAATAAAAGGGAGCTTCCTTGGCTTGATGAAAGGCATATAAGAAAAAACCCTGGTCTAACTAACTAACCTTGGACCAGAAAGGCTATGACGTCCACTGGCACCTCTTTCATTCAACCTTGTACTTGAAGTCATGGGCTATGCAGCAAGGCAAGAAACAGAAACAAAATAACACAGATTAGAAAGGGTAAGCTGAGGTGAGGTGGGCCAGTGCCAGTACCATGGGAATAATGTAACATTGCAACCAAGTAAGAAAGAGGAGGAAGTAAAGTTTATTATTCACCTTTCAGATTGGAAAGGGGGCGGACACTCAGAGGCAAGGGTGGTCTCAAAGGACCAAGAACTGGGTATATTTAAGGGCCTTTGAGGTAAGGAGGGTTTGGGCCCAGAGGGATCTGGGCCAAAAGGAAGGTCCAGGGTTGCAGGTCTGGGCATAGTGGCTCACACCTGTAACCCCAGCACTTTGGGAGGCTGAGGTGAGGCTTGCTTGAGCCCAGCAGTTTGAAACCAGCCTAGACAAGAGAGTGAGACCTTGTCTCTATAAAAAAATCAGAACTCGCTGGGCATGGTAGTGCATGCCTGTGGTCCTAGCTACTTGGGAGGCTGAGGCAGGAGGATTGATTAAGCCCAGGAATTTGAGCTTGCTGTGAGCTATGACTGTGCCACTGCACTCCAGCCTGGCTGACAAAGTGAGACTCCAATTCAAAAAAAAAAAAAATAGCTGTATTTAATCTACATTTCCTCCCAGTCAGGCTAAAACTGGGAGGTTACAGCATGGCAGGTTCTGTACTTGGGCAAGTACTTTGTTTCTTTTTTTTTTTTTTAAATCAATATTTTTTATTATAATATTGTGGGGCGCAGTTAAGGGTTAGGTATACAAATATGCTTCGTTCAGGCACCCTTGTTGATAAGAGGTGTCTCCCCGTCTCCAGACATTTATTACCATTAGTCCCATCTCCCTTCCCCTCTCCCCCATTGTTTCCCACCACTGTCAGTCATTTTCTTATAGTAGTACATTGGGTGATCAAGGTCCACTATATGAATGAGAACATGTGATACTCAGATCTTTGTTTTTGTGAGAGGTCACTCAGTATTATAGACTCTAGTTCCATCCGGGTTGCTGCGAAATTCATGATTTTGTTCTTTTTTATGGCTGTGTAGTATTCCATCGTGTATATGTACCACATTTTTAAAATCCAGTCCTCTTTTGATGGACAGCATGGTTGGTTTCAGGTTCTTGCTATTGTGAACAATACTGCGATAAACATTCGTGTGCAGATATCTTTTTGATAGAGTGATTTGAGTTCTTCAGGGTATATTCCCAGTAGGGGGATTGCAGGGTCATATGGGAGGTTGATATTTAGAGCTTTTAGGAATCGCCACACTGCTTTCCACAGAGGTTGCACTAGTTTACACTCCCACCAACAGTGTAGAAGTGTTCCCTTTTCGCCACACCCTCCCCAGCAACTGTTATTTTTTGAGTTGTTGATAATTGCCATTCTGACTGGAGTTAGGTGGTATCTCAGTGTGGTTTTGATTTGCATCTCCCTGATGATTAGTGAGGTTGAACATTTCTTCATGTGTCTGTTGGCTGCTCGGATGTCTTCCTTTGAGAAGTGTCTGTTCATATCTTTTGCCCACTTTATAATGGGGTTGTTTGTTTTTTTCTTTTCAGCACGTTTGCGTTCCTTGTAGATCCAGGATGTTAAGCCTTTGTCAGACCTGGAGTTGGCATACTTTGTTTCTTTAATCTCTCATTCCCCTTCTGTAGAGATCCCAGAGTTGAACACAACAGTCATCCTATCATTGCCACGTAAAGTTCCCTGATCTCCGCCTCTAGTTAACAGCCTCCTTCTCCCTACCCTGTACCCCCACCTTCTTTTCCCCCCACCAACTTCAGGTATCTTAAGGCGCCATAGATATCCTCAGGAACTTGACATCCAATCACTGCCGGATCCTGCACAGTAAGGGACCCACATCCGGTGGGCCTGCCTGGGAAATGCCTCCAGGGTCTGTTGATTAATTCCTTCAGCTCATTTGATCGCAGCACGGCCTGGACAACGCCCGCCGTCACGACTTTCACGACCTTGGTGTCTCAGCGGGGCCCACTTGGTGCTGTTGGAGCCTGGGCCCATGACGGGAGCCCGCGGGCCCCTCACCAACACTCACCTGCCAGTCGTGTCTTCTGAGCAAATGCCCAGCAGTGCGTCTCTGCCACGCTCAGGGCAATCCCCTTTCTCCTTCTGCATCAGGAATGCTGCACACTCCGCTTCCTCACAGATGAGCCTTTTGCCTGATGCTTTGTATCCCTGCCCCACCCATCCCAGCAGTTTGTAATGTTGAAACTGTTTCTTCAAAGATCTTGTGAGTGCCAGGGCCTCTTTCCCCTGCGGATCCCAAAGCAACTCCTGGAGAGTGGTGAGAGTGGCGGGGGGG
>NW_007247775.1:144963-155226 GCF_000164805.1 Carlito syrichta | reverse complement strand
TGCTAGGGCAAACTCACTTGGCCCGAGGCCCTTTAACAGGAAGGAGGGCTAAGACCTGTGCCCATCCCTCCCCCACCGCATGGGGCTCTGCTTTCCCTGCAGGAGAAGCTCCTGGAAATGGAATAAAGGCCCAGTCGATGGCGTAGTGACCTGAGCCTGCACATGCACCCTGGGTGGCCTGCACCTTAGAGCTGCTGGTAACATTCTGGCTCCTTCTGGGTGATACAGTTAGACCAAGAGGTCGTCCTCAAGCACAAACAGGCTGGAAGTTAAGCAATCGTGTGAGTAATTTTTAATAGCATTCAAAGCATTCGGGAAAAATAGTAGAATCAAAACAAGAGAAGATTCTAGAAAAAAATTTAATGGTTAAAAAGTTCTGCAACAAAAGGTAACACCTTCTTTTAAAAGTGGACTTCCCTTACAAAGCATTAATACGAAATCTAGTTTGGCATGCATGCAATAGAAGCAAAACATAGTATTCTTTCAAATATACCGATTATTGACCCATTAATTTTATATTCTATCAGCATGAATCTTCATAAGAGTCACACACATTACTGGACAAAACCATCATGCAGAAACAGGCCAGCAATGCACATGTGATGCACTGGGTCACCAGGGTTGTTCGCCCAGCACATGCTCCCCTGAACACCCTTGGACATCGAGGGGCTGCCTTCCCACAACTTGGACCATGTCTGAGTATTTATTATAAAGGAACACTTTGCCGAGAATTTTTTCTCAGTTTCTATAACACAGGAAGTTTTTTCTTCCTCATTAAATAGCTTCCAAGACATCAGTGCATTAACCCAAACATGCTGACATCAGAAAGCAACTGCTGCCTTCTGTCTTGAGTGACATATGCATGTCGACGGCTATGATTACATGCTCATAGGGCGATTCAGCCTCTCGCTTGCTTTTGAAGACCTAGTCTCCTTCCTTTGCTTTTAAACACAACTTGTTGGCATCATGTGTCCAATCAACTGGAGAACAGAAATAAACACACTGAGACAGTTCTCCACTGAGAGACGCACAGAATCTGAATTGTCTCTTAAAAACAACAAACAGGACAAGCTGTTTGTCTTCAAATGTCCATTTAAGAATAAAGAGGATACAACACACTCCTTTAACAGAACTTGGCGCTGTGGTCTTCTGGTCTGCAGATGGAGGCAATGTCTGCAGGACATTTCCGGAGCAAGACTGCTGGTGCCAGGGTGCCACCAATGACTTGCATGCTCCAGTGGGAACCACTGGACAGGAGCCCAGGTCAATAGCAAGATGACAGCTTCTTCTTCTCTTCAAACTGCTTGTCTACTGCCAGAGATAGGGCCTGTAGGAACCCCTCGATGGTGACGGTGGGGGCCTGGAGGGATACACAGTCATCGTTGGGGGTCCCTCACTCTTGGTGGGGCCACCTGGCAGCCACCACCCACCCTCAGGGTAGGCAGCACAGAAGGGGGTCACCAGCACGGGCTGAGCAGCTGTCCAAAGCCACAAGCGCCCAGGACTGGCCTGAGGTCTAAGGCAGGACGTACGGACATGATGTCCTGCAGGTGAAAACAGTTGTAGGAGCGGGCAGGGAGCACCAGGGTTCAGTTGCTGCACTGAGAAGGACGAGAAGCTATGGGAACAGACCTTGGAGCCCTTCCCAAGGGGTCCACCCTGCGTACTGGGTGTGGGGCCCAAGGACTGGCTTATAACCCAAGAATAACTGTGACCCCATGCCTGGAGCTGTCACCTTCCTGCAGCAAAAGGCTCCCACTTCATGGGCCATGGTCCCCTTGGTGCCCATGGTTGTGTCCAGCACATAAGCTGTTCCTGACCTGACAGAGCTTAGGTCACCTCTGATTTGAAAGGAAGCACCGCAAAATGTATGTTTTCTCAGATGTGGGTGCCTCTGCCCTGAGCCAGACACTGAGTCTCACCCTGCTTCTGCTGGAGAAGGTGGGGAGGGGTGGGCACCTTACAGGGCGATGTGTCTGCAGTGGGGCCCAGCACCAGGTGGCTAGGGGCACAGGTCCAGGTTGCGGCTCTGTGTAAGCTGAATGCAGACCCCAAGAGCAAGAGCTCTCAGGCCCCACATGGAAAGACATGGGTGTGAGTGTGCCTGTGTGTGGCCAGCGCCTCCCCATGAAGGACTCAAGATAGTCCAGCTGTAGGGGTCACGCCAGCCCTCCTCCTGCCCAGCCCCCTGGCGCACAGAAGCTGAGCTAAGTGAGGCAGACACGCGGGGGTGTTCCATGGCGTTCTCACGGGTTGGGACCCGCGGACAGAGCGGGTGCTGGATAAGCGCCCAGGGCGGAGGATGCCACGGCAGACCCACCTGGATGAAGAGCGCATGAGCCAGGAATGGCAGCTTCCTCAGGACCCGGCCGCTGAGGCCCTCACTCTTCCTGCAGAGACACCACAGTTCAGTATAAGATGGCCACATGCTTCCGTCCTGACCTCCCTTGTTACCAAGAAGCCTGAAGGGATGCCTCTGGTCCTCTGGCCCTGTCTTCTGGTCCTCTGGCCCTGTCTTCTCTGAACACCCCTTACCCCACGGCTCCTTGCTGGTCCTCTGGCCCTGTCTTCTCTGAACACCCCTTACCCCACGGCTCCTTGAGTGGGGCTGGTCTCCCTGGACCCCAGCTCCCGCTCTGTGGAATGTGGCACTGCCCGGGAGCTCAGGTGCAGGGCACGACGCAGCGGGCACGTGGTTGGCCAGCACGGCTTCCCCATGTAAAGGGCTGGTTCAGCCTCCAATGCTGGCTGAAGTCTCTAAGCTGTTCTCTGTCCCCAACTTAAGCAGTTGAAATCTCCTGACCAAAAGATCTAGGCTGTTTCCGAACACTACGTTCTCCGTGTCATCCCTTTGCTTCAAGCTCTCCACGCTCCTTGCAGCTTCAGAATCCAGTTCCAGCTCCGGCCAGAAATCCAAGGCTCTCCCTGCTCTGCCCTTGCCCCAGCACCACCCTGAGGGCCCCTGGGCATGCTCCTGGTGGCCTTCCAGACTCCGCTCAAATCCAAGCTCTGTCCTTCAGGGCTCTGCTCCGCTTTCCCACCTCCCTTCCCCTCCCTTGACCATCAAAGCCATTTCCCTCCTCCCGACTCCACCAACATGCAGGAGTGGGTCGTGGACCTCAGCACACACGCTAGCTGTCCCTCAGCGCTCCCGTGTGACATCTCTTTGAGGGAGGTGGCTGTGCCATGTGTCTCTGTGCACACACTGACACACATGTGCACACACACGTTCGCCTCTGAGGTGTGCCGAGAGTCCACATCTGCAGGCCTCCCCGGTCTCCCCAGGGATGACACCAAATGGATCAAACAAATGAAGTCAAGGCGCACCTTGAAATTTCGCTCAAGAGCAGGCTCAGTTTCGACACGTTGTTTTCGATGAAGCCGATCATCTCCAGCTCTCGGAGGGTCAGAAGCTGCTGGCGAGGGTATATGATCTGGCACTGAGGGACAGAACACAGGCAGGCGTGAGTCACAGCGCTCCAAGACCTGTGCCACCCCCGGGGAGAGCACCACAGATCAGGGCCTGCTGCGTCATACAGAAGCTCAAACAGTGACCACATGAAACGCATGGCTGCATCAGAAGAGAAGCTTCCTCTCTCCCACCCTCCCCAGCACGCACAGCTGCTTCTCTAAACACAGACGCCAAATGAATGACAACACACATCCCAGAGGTGAGCAGCGGCCCAGCCTCTTCCAGGTTTTTTGGCTAAAACAACTCCTCACGTCAGTCAGTGTCCAGTCTGTCATTTCACTCTCAAAGACATATCAAAGCCCATAGCTGAAAACAGACACTGGAGACTCAGAAGGGGGAAGGTGGGAAGGGGTGGAGGGATGAAGTATCACCTCTCAGGTACAGTGTGCACAGGTGGGGGTGGCACCCTTGAAGTCCAGCTGCCTTGCCACTACAATGCTTCCTCCTTGTAGCCAAAACTATCTGTACACCCTGAAGCTACTGAAACCAAAAATAAAACAAAAAACCACAGATGGCCAGAGCTGGGACTTGGAGCCTGGACCCCGAGTAACTTTAAAGGAAGGATCCCACTGTGTCCGTTTTGCAGATGAGACTTGCCTAGCAGTGTCACACAACAGCAGCTGACCGACCAGGCAACAGGGCACCAGACATCCACCTCACAGGTGAGCTGGCTGAAGTCAGAACCTTTGCCGAGTAGCCTCACCAAAGTGCCAGGCAGGCAATGACTGTTGGGATGACTACATTCCGACATGAACTGCTCAGATTCAGGGAGCAGGAGGAGGAAGAAGAGTGTGGCCTTCTCTGCCCCTTTTGGAGGTGAGCCAAGGCTGGTGTGTATTCTAACCTCCCTGCCCAACTCACGAGTGATACTCCTGCAGTTCCCGGCAGACCCTGCGTCTCTGCGGCCTCCTCAGGTCCTGCCCGCCCCTCTAGTGAAACTCGCCATCCAGCAGATGCCCTAAGAATGGTGCAGAGAGCAGGCTCCTAACAGTGGGGGGTCCTAGCTACATGCCAACAGCTTGCAGGCCCAGACCGACATGCACTGTGATGTCTGGATGTCGGATCCATGAGACGACCCCTCTTGCACTCTCAGCTCCCAGAAGTCCATCCTGCTCAGCTAAGAGTTGAACACCCCCTAGACTCACAGTACTGGTGTGCAAACTTGGCACTGGGAGGGCTGGAAGCCACCTCGAAGGTGCGAGAGGACCTCCAGCACAAACGACTCCCTGCGGGATCTGCTATTGCAGGGTGCTCCTGGGCAGTAAAGCTGCCTTTAGAACCTTCAGAGCCTTGTGCTCTCAAGTCCAGTCTCCACAGAGCTCCTCACCCTTTCTCCCCTTACAGAAAAGCAGGATAGGGTCACATGACTGGTTAGTGCAGCCCAGGGGCAACCTCAGTGGGTTCATGGCGGAGCCCAGTTCTCCATCTCCAACCAAAGGTGGCCACGTCATCCTTGTGGAGGCCCCACTGTGGTGCCAGGAAGTGGCTGCAGGGTGGGTAGGTGATTCCATCTGGCCAGCGAGTGGCAATGCCCAGTTAAACGTGTCACTGTGCAAGCCCTCAACTGCTGGTTTGCGTGGTTACTGTCCAACTCCCCTATACTCAAGGTTCAAGGCATGCTCCTGCGGGGTGAGGGCTTTCTGCAAGGACTGTGCCCATACTCCTGGAACACAGTTCACGGTAGGTACCTGTCATATGGAGTCACAGACATTCCCTGTGAGCGCTGTAGTGCTCACTGCTACAGTGCTCACCACGATCATCAGAAACACCTGACCAAAGAGGCTCTGGGAACCCCGACCTTCAGTTAGGAGACAGCCCTGTGACCATGGCCTTCAGTCAGATGAAAGCCCTGTGACCCACTTTCAGTCAGAAACAGCCCTGTGACCATGACCTTCAGTCAGAAGACAGCCCTGTAAACTCCGAGCTTTAATCAGGAGACAGCCCTGTGACCATGACCCTCAGTCAGATGACAGCGCTGCAACCATGACCTTCAGTCAGTAGACAGCCCTGCAAATTCTGACCTTCAGTCAGATGTCAGTCTTGTGACCATGACCTTCAATCAGATGACAGCCCTGTGACCCCGACCTTCAGTCAGAAACAGCCCTGAGACCCCTCTTTAAATCAGGAGACAGCACTGTGAACCCTGACCTTCAGTCAGATGACAGGGATGCAACCACAACCTTCAGTCAGATGATAGCCCTGTGACCATGGCCTTCAGTCAGATGACAGGGTTGTGACCATGACCTTCAGTTAGTATAATCTCCCTGTGAACTATGTCCACTCTTCTCCCTCTTCCAGGTAAGCAAATCTAGGTGCAGAGAGTCAGGTCATCTGCAATGGCTGTGGAAAGCCGAGAGCCAGGATTTGCCTCGCAGGCTAAGCCCAGTTCACTCACTCGCCTTCTCAACACCGGTCCCTCAAATAAAGAAAAATGATTCCCGCATTGTGCCCAAAGAGCAACAATCCTGAGTTAGTGGCCATCATGTTGCCTATTAGCGCAACATGCCAGATACAACAAAGCTATAAATTTCCATGTTGGAAGCAGGTTAACGCCCATGATGAAATATTTACCCTAGGTCAGACCCAGCGTATCTGAAGTTCCTCCATTAATTAAGCACATATAAGAAATGCAGATCAGGAGGAACAAAGAATAACAAAGGTACCTTCATCAGTTCTTCCAAACACGAGAGGTAGATTTTGAAGATGGCTGCCGCAGAGGGTGGCCCAATGTACTGCTTGATGTCAGCCCTGTCCACAAAGGCCACATCAATCTTTTCAGTGATGTTGGAAGTAGTCAGAATCACCACATTGGAATGTCTGTTGCGGCCAAGAAGCAGGGGTCAGTCACCGTGTGTGTCAGTGACTCGGTCCTACCCCACGCGATCTGGCAAGGGACGGTGGCAGAGGGACAGCCAGCAGGGGCCAGAGGTCCAGCCAGCATGGTTCAACCGTCCATGTCTCCGTCACCGCCACTTGCTGACGAGGCCTGCAAGGCCTGACCGAGGCCTGCCAACCTCTGAACCTCCCCTCCCCACCCCTCCCCGCTGCTGGGCTCTCCTGGCTGCAACCCACCCACACAGGCCCAACCATGCCCACCCCAGGGCCCGTGCTGTAGCTGGTTCCCTGCTCCTGGACCTACTTGGCTTGTTCCCGTACCACGTCCAACCTCAGCAAAGACCTTGCTTCTGCAGGTGGCCCTGACCGCCCCATCTGCTATGGCCTCCAGTGCCCAGTACCCTGCCTGAACACAGCCATGAGCCCGTCTCCACACAGCACACGTGACCCCACCACACTGTGGAGCAGAACTGCTCATCGTCATATTCACCATGTGCTTTCCCCTCCAGCTTGGAGCCCCACAGAGAGCCCTGTTGCCTGCTCTGTTGACCCTTGGCCCCCAAGGGCCCAGTATGCACCAGAGCAGGCACAAGGTGCCCCTGGTGGACCCTGGATGTAGATGTGGCAGTGCTGTACCTGGGCACAGAGAGCACCTGGGAGGGCTGACTTTCCCTGGACCTGGCGCAGGGGGTACAGCCCCTCTGCAGGTGAGCAGGGTGAGCTGAGCGCAGGCCGGGCAGGGAGTACCTGCGACCCAGGCAGGGCGCAGGGTATGGAGGCCAGGGGACACACACAGGCTGCTCAGCCCAGCACCGAGTGTGGGGTTGGAGGAGGGACCAAAGGGGGTGCAGGGCTACAGATCATGACCTTGGGGTTGACTGTCCTGGGAGCACAGAGGGGAGTCCACGCAGGGATGCAGGAGCAGAGAGGCGTGGGGGGACAGACTGAACATTGAGAGGGGCCTAGACAGGAGCGGGAGGCAACGTGAGGAAATGAGGGTGCAAGAGCCCAGAGGCAGGCGTCTCTCCCTGTTCCTTCAAGCCCACATGCCCTCGAGACTGGTGGGAAGGGAAGCGAAGGTGGCCCACCCTCTGGCCTGAGAGGCAGGTGCCTGGCGAGGCCATCCGTGTAATGGCAACGTGGGGAAGCTGGGGCCCTGGGACTGAAGCAGTCTGGCGGACTTGGGCACCTCAAGAGTGATGTCTGGCCACAGGTGGATATGCAGACCTGAGACTTGTCCACTTGGAGCTGTGAGCTGTGCTGTAGGTGCACACACCAGGAATGTGCATACAGGAGAAGGCCAGGAACAGGCCGTGCAGCCCCGGCTAGAGACAGCAGGGGTTGCCAGCAGAGAAAGGGAGGGGTACCAGGGAAATAGAGGCGGAGAGGCACAAAGAGGCTCAGGGAAGGAGTCATCAGGGTGCCAAGTGCTGCAGAAAGTTCTAAGAAAGGAAAACTGAGCACTCATGAGGATGAGGGGGTGGGGCAGATGCCAGATGGTGGCAGACTGAGGAGTGGGGAGGGGAGGGCAGTGTGACAAGGTGGGTCTCCACCGCTGGCCACTTGCTCCAAGGGAGAGGGAAACAAGGGGTGGACAAGACACGCCCCTTCCCAGACCTGCACCCTCCAGCAGCACCAGGAGCCACACACATTTCAGGAAGCCAGAGTCAATTCTCTCTGGTGACAGCGGTGATGGCTATCACCCCACACCCAACTGGTCAGCCTCTGAGAAGGCGCTCTAGCCCAGGCACCCCGAAGGCAGAATGAGCCCTTCAGAGGAGAACCTGAGTCTCGGTTGGCAGAGGGGTTGCTGAGGTGCCGTGGGACAGATGGAGTCTGGTTTGGACACCACTTCCTCGAGAGTACGGTTGGGAGCCATCACCCCTGAAACCCAATGGTCTTCGGGTATTCTGACAACAGGCTCTGTCCTGCAGACACTGACCTCTCCCGTGAAAGGGTCTCTGCCCAGGGCCCGGGGCAAGCAGGGGACAGCCCTTCACCACAACCAGAACTGTCACTGCAGATGCCAATTTTACTCTATTTTATGTTCTTCTGGGCTGTGGGACGTTTATCCTATGCCCGAGTTTGACTTCACACCTTTAGTAGCCAATACAACAAGCAACACGACTTCTAAAAGCTGCATTTACTCCCTGCTGCCTCCAGCATGGAAAAAGAGCCAACGCTCAGCGCTGACGCAGTTTTGGTCACCAGGGCTGGGGAGGAGGACCAGAGTCAGCAACGGCCACACAGCCCAGAGTCAGCAACGGCCACACAGCCCTCTCCTCTAGCATGTCTCACACAGTTACTATGTGCCAGAGTGTTACCTTTTAATCTGGTCAATTTGGGTCAAGACCGCGTTGACCACACGGATGGCGTCTGAGGGTTCAGTGCCCGCCCTGCAGGCATTGCGGGCAGCCGTGAGACTCTCCACCTGTGGGGACAAACAACGGGTCAGCAAGGACCTGGCGCCTCATGGGCAGCTGCAAGACGTGAGCCCTGGGCGAGTGAAAGTGAGAGTGAATGGAGCACCCAGCCTGGACTGGGCATGCCGGGGAAGAGGTGCTCAATGCAGGAGAGCTGCAGCAGCCGGCCCAGTGAGAGGGGGGCCAGAGAGACCCGGGCACAGGCTGTATACCACCAATGGTGGAGACGCTTCGGCCAAAATGCCTACCTCATCAATCAGCACAAACACCAGAGCATCTTTATCGTCAATCAAGTCCTGAATCTTCTGGAACATCTTGGTCACCAGCTTGCCACTCTGGAACCAAAACACTCTATTAGTACCAACTTGTAGGGACCACACTGCCAGGTGCACGCGGACACCTGCTGTGGCTTGTGCCCCAGTTGGCCCCTCAGAAAGTTCCCTGAGTCAGAGAAGCCAGGCAGCATGGGAGGAAGTCAGTCTAAACGCCTCTTCTCTGTTTCAAATGCCAGGATGCTGAGACCTGAGCCTGAGCCTGCCCTGTCCAGGTGGCACTGCACTGGTGACCCACCTCTGCTCATCCATAAATGCAAACATGCAGACGGGCTGGGAACCCTCCTTACAGGCTCTCCCTGTCTCCAGTGTGTTCATGTCCTGAATCATCTCACCAGAGGGACATGTGGATGCCAGGTGCCTTAGGTGCAGCCCTTCAAGTAAAGGGCACCCATGATGTCCTCTCATCGGTCACTCAGTTCACAGACACCATCTGAGCACATGAACATCAAGGGCATGCTCGGCAGGGATGTGGTCCACGCGAGAGTGCCAGGTCTGCCCTCCTACGAGTCCGTCCAATGTACCATGCGCCCAGGCAGAGGTCTAGGG
The DNA here is from genome assembly GCF_000164805.1 of Carlito syrichta. Taxonomy (NCBI): domain Eukaryota; kingdom Metazoa; phylum Chordata; class Mammalia; order Primates; family Tarsiidae; genus Carlito; species Carlito syrichta. Next base: position 145,615 of record NW_007247775.1, on the reverse strand, counting down.
AGGACCAAGGGAGGGCCTCGCAGGCCTTGGCTCTGGAGCCTTCTCTGACTACAGGTGGCCCACTGCTCACATCCCTTTCCACCCCGCTCTCTGCTGCAGCTTCTGGAGGAGGCCTTGCCTGATACACAGGACATGCGTCCTCTCCAACTACGTGGCTGACAATCTAGACAGTCAACGTTAAGCTGTAACACTTACCTCTGAAAACCACTTAGAAAAGAGGCTGTGGCTGTTTATCTCAATTAACTGGCCGTACCGGTACCTAAGATGATCAAAAGGGAGTTGGGAAAATTACTTGACACAGCAGTGCCACAGCATCCTCAGTGGCAGGCACTTTTGCTTCTTTAACATGGCATTGCTCACCTGCCCCAGGCTGGTAATGACCAACTCACGAGGTCATGACCCTCACGGACAGAGAATCATGGCGCCCAGTCCTCTGTGTACTAAACAATTGCCAACACTCTAAAAGATGCAATCAGTAGCTCCTGACTATATTAATTAAGTTTTTCCATAGCCTCTTCTGGGTTAAAGAGCTAAAGGTGGCCCATCTCGTTTTTAATCTACTTACAACTTAATTTCTATGCTTAAAAAGTATTGCCAGGCCGGGCTCGGTGGCTCAGCCTGTAATCCCGTGCCTTTGGGAGGCTGAGGTGAG